>NC_050183.1:19790269-20090269 GCF_008315115.2 Sander lucioperca
GCCCCTTTAGAAGCTGCTATATTATATGTATGTTATTGGATTTATATTACTAATGCATTAAGATGGGAAAAGCATTTTAATGTTGAAGTGAAATGTAACTACCTTATATACTTTCGTACAGTTTAATCTATGGCAAATGTGGGTATCAAATATTTTACGTTGAAAGTATAAAGTAGCCGAGGGTAGAAATATTCAGATAAAGTAAAAATAGCACAAAAGTTTACTTGAGTAAACGTACTTTGTTACTTCCTACCATTGCTTGTCACAGGTTGTATTATTCTCATCAGCTGGCAGAAGAGTACCTTTTCCTTCTCAGATGGTTTCATTAAATAACCAAAAATATATAGGCCTTAGAAAAGTCATACTTCATTTTGTGCACCAGAAAAGCATTTTCCTCGATTTCTGCTTTTCCAGGAGGTGTTGGACGTCCAGCCCGGCATCCTGATCTTCTGTGACGACCCATCTGTGAAGATAGCCGTCAACAGCGCTGTGAGCAAGTTCAACAAGAGGCTGAGCACTGGATACAAGCTGGCCCTCTTCCAGATACTTACAGCCAGCAAGGTACAGTGATTGCAAAAAGGATGTGGCTTTCTGCACATTCACATAACCTGCTTCAGGATATATTTTGAGTAGTCAAGACCCCTTAAAAGGTCCTAAAGAATAAATACTGCAACCTGATATCCCTATAAAATATCAAAGTGGAGATAGTTTTTAAGTACTGTGGGTTTCTTTCAGGAATTATTACTTTTCCCTTTTGTACAGTAGCTGTTTTAGCTACTCCTATACACCCACTGTCTTTTAAAAGAGGGAAATGATATAAAGTATATTACAGTTTTTTACAATCCCTTTGCTACTAATTTCAGAACCTTGATGTCATTTTTCAAAACTCTAGACACAAAACTCAAAACGGTCATCACTTGTAACACAGGCTGTCCAATGTTCAAAACATTGCATTGTGCATTCATATCTTTAAAGAAATATTGCACTTGAACAATCATTGGTTCAAAAAACAAATGTATTGTGAAATACCATTGAAACGTTACTTTAGATCACCCACACACAAGCTACCCATAATTTCACTGTGTTATTGTTCGTACAATCATTAAATATTGTAGTACAAAATAGGTGATACATGTTTTATTATGGTACTACATATAAATATATCCCTGTAAAAGTACTGCAGTAGTAGAGAGAATACTACAGACCAATGTGGTACGAGTATATATATGTATTTACTGGATTTAACCTTTATTTACAGTATCCAGGTAAGTCGATTGAGAACAAATTCTCATTTGAAACGACGACTTGTCACATTCACACAGTTCCACATTCATACCTGGAAGCTACCCAGTACAACCCCAGTCTGATCTGCTGGCCACTGAGCAGTATATATATATATATATATATATATATATATATATATATATATATATATATATATATACAGTACTTTATATATAAAGTATATATAAATTATATATCTCAATCATCAGTAACGAGTTGGCAGAATTGGACAAGCAATTCCAAGGGCCTGCATGCATACAGTGCAGTACTGTCAATACAGTAAATAGTCTTAAAAGTGGTACATGGGAGCATAGAAACAGTGTCTGATACAGTAAACAGTAGTACATTACAGTAAAGAATGATGATGAAATATTACATCCACAGATCATGTAGTCTAATTGGTTCATGCTCCACGCTACAATGAATTTCGTTATCTTGAAACTTTCATGATCTAAACATGGAATATTGTTTGCCTGTTTCCATACAGAGTAATGCAACAGTTACTTATCATTTTGAGTAGTTGTATCGATTGATAGTTAGATCACTGTAATGGAATGAATAGACAATCATCTGAAATGTAATGTGTGAATTGCCTTTTGAAATAGTAGTACTTTGATGTTAAGTTGTGTCATATTGAACAGGTGATCTTTGTTAAATGAACAAATGATCTTTGGCTTATGTGTATTGTATCCAAGCAATTGAAAAAAGTGTTAGAGTTTTGAAAAATGTGCATTTTGATCATTGGTTGTGAGTTTTGTGTCTAGAGTTTTGAAAAATGATGTTAAGGTTCTGAAATTAGTGCCAAAGTGATTGTAAAAAACTGTATATACATACGTTTGTATAAATACACAGGAACACAGTGCTTCTTTTCACTGACAATGCACTGTATGAAGTTATTAATGAAAGTACTATCAAGCAAGGGAGACTCATGTAGGGACTCCAAATTGAACACAAATAAGGGTTTAATGTGAAAAATGCAACATATTAATTATGTATTGCGCTTATAGGAAATAAGGAATAAAAATTGGCAGCAGGTTGAAATACAACAATGCATACAAATCTATGAGCATGTTTGTTTTTTGTGATAATAATGATAAAAATAACTAATAGCTACAGTATCTAGTTTGTGTACAAATGCAGTGTGTAAAAATACAATATTTCCATCTGAAATTAAGTTAACATTACATTTTCGGATTTAAACAGATCCGATGGTTGTTACCTCCATTTGAAATCCACACGTCCAATCCAGAGGTGAAACTAGACGGTGATGAAACAATAGGAACTAAAGCTGTGGGATAATTAGCCAACCAAGACATTCTGGGATAACATGTTTAGACCCTGTGTGTGTGTGTGTGTGTGTGTGTGTGTGTGTGTGTGTGTGTGTGTGTGTCTTTACAGTCAAAGAATGGCTCAGACTCGGTGTACTCACTGCAGTTCACCAGCAGGAGGAGTGACTGTCCAGCTGGGAGCGGCAAACCCTGGACAGAATGCAACTATCTGCCTAATAGACGCAAGGTAATAATGATGAGATGAAACACAGAAGTTTATGTTCTTCTTAGCAGTGACGCACAATCTCTGTGGAGAAAATAAATGATGGGTACAGTAATAATTTCCAATGCAAATACTTAAACAAAGTTGCAGATTTGTACTCAAAGAGATGATATTGCTTAAAGATGGTAACAATAGTTAAAGGTGCTGTAAGTAGGATTGTGAAGATCCAGGACTTAGCCAATAAATTTGAACATCAACAACTTCTCAGTCCCTCCCCCCTTTCTGCTAAAGCCCAAAACGGTCTCCTAAGCCCCTCCCCCCACAAGGGAGAATGAATGCGTGTGCATGAGCAGTGATTGACGTTGACCCTGACTGGTGCATCTGAACAGGGAGCGTGGATTTTTGCAAATCGCACTACAGGCTGTAGGTTGTGCCAGAGGAGCTGGATTTTTTTTTTAATTACCTGCTTCATGTAGTTCTATTCGAACATAGGGTCAGTTTCAGCAAATATGACAGAAAGTTAGTTTTATAAGTCTTACCTACTGCACCTTTAAAGGTCAGGATCACACAGTATTTAATAACACAAATCATAACCCTAACATTATATTCTATTAATCCTCCAGGAGCCAATTTCATGCAATGCCACAGTCTACATGACAGACCACTTAGCAGACACTAAACAGGTGGATTGCCTGCTCGGTAAGTGAAAATAAACCCAACATCTAAATATTGTTTTTATAACACAAGTACAACCAGCAGAATTTGCTTCAAATTTAGTTCAAAAAAATACTAAATAGTTCAACATTTTGGGAAATACGCCTATTTTGCTTTCTTGCCGAGAGTTAGATGAGAAGATTGATAGCCCTCTCATGTCTGTCTGTTGAATATGAAGCTACAGCCAGCAGAAAGTTAGCTTAGCTTAGCATAAAGACTGAAAACAGGGGGAAACAGCTAGCCTGGCTCTGTAGAAAGGTAGCAAAATCTGGCAAACAACATCTCTAAAGCTCACAAATGAACATATAAATCTTGTTGAATCCCTACAAAAACTAAAGTGTATAAACATTGTGGTTTTTGAGGGGGTTATATGTTGAAGGCTAACTTTACTATTTATTGAGCTGGATTAGTGTCCACTGGTTGCCTGGCAACAGTTCCAAGCCCAACCCAGTAGTAACCTCCAGTAAAACCACAACTTAATGTTTTTACACTTCAGCTTTTTATCATTTTAAACACAGAGTTATAACATGTTAATTAGTAAGGTTGTTGCCTTTGGTCAGAGCCAGTATAGCTGTTTTCTCTTTTTTCAAGTCTTGCTATGCTATGTATAATAAGCTAAGCTAAACTAAGCTTAGATAAGATAAGTTAACTGGCTACTGACTGTAGCTTCATATTTGCCATAGAGATGCCAGAGAATCTTTTCATCTAACCATCAGCAAGAAAGTGAAACCAAAACATCAAACTATTCCTATAAATATTACCAAAACTACTAAAATAGAATTTAAAGGGAAGAGTCTTTCTAGCTCTCAATAAACAAGATTATTTTAAGTAAGCTTTTTCAACTTGGGACCTCTTTTAAGATGCTACGCACAGACCCTGTGGCTCATTAATACTTATTAATTCTCACTTTTAAGTGATGCCTCAACCAGGGGTAATTGGCCCTTCAAACATCATGCCATATAATGAGAAACCAGTAATATCCACATTTTCACATCTTCCAAGCATAGCATGATCATGTATGGAGAGTTTTCTTCCAGCAGGAATCTCTGGTGTACTAATAAAGTCCTCCAGGACTCTGTTTATCAGAGGAGCATATTTCTCATTAAGAAAACAGTGAGTCATTGAGAAAAATGTACACTGGTGGGCGCAGGGCATATGAGGGGAGCTGATTGTGTAACATCTCAACACTGTGCAGATACGGAGAGCGCAATATTAACTTGTCACACCATAAAAGGCAGTGACAGTCTAGACTTTAATCTGTTTGCCTAACCAGCCCACTGGCAGACTACAGTAAATAGAGCATATGTTTTTTCTATCCAACTTCCAAAATGTTTTGCAACATTTTAAGGCTCATCTTGGAAAAACCCTTTGTGTATTAAAGTAGTTTTGTAGTATTGATTAAGGATAATATAAAAAAGAATAATCCCAGCATATATGAGGTGACCATGCAATGAATGTCCTGAGCCACAACCATCTGATGTCTCCTCATTCTTTCTTTTTTTCCCACAATCTTTCTCCTCTCCAGACGATTACATTATTCCAGTGAGAGCTACCTGTTTGGGCTGTCCTCAGCAGATTGATCCCTACTCAGAGGACCTTAAGGTTCCTCTTTCCATCTCCATCTCCAAGTATAACTCCTTGTCCAACTCTACTCACCTGTTCGCCCTGCACAGTGTCGGCCACGCCACCAGACAGGTAGAGACTGGGTGATATAAGGAGAGAGGAAGTGGGAGGAATGTCAGCTGTTTCTTTTCTACCTACTGTCTGTATGTATCCCATAGGTGGTCGCAGGCTTCAGATTCAAGCTGAGGTTTGATATGAAGAAGACCACCTGCCCCAAGGACGAACACAAAGACCTCAACGATCTGTGTGTCCCAGATGAAGAGAATTTGGTAAACATGAAAACAAAACACATTTTACTGCTGACATAATGTAACCCAGGCTTATTTGACCTGGTGTGTCTCACTGTGTGTGTTTGTGTGCGCAGGAGTTTGCTAACTGTAACTCTACAGTGGATGTAGCACCATGGAGATTTGAGGTCCCACAGGCACAGATAGTATGTGAACCAGGGATAATGCCTACCACGGTAAGACCCACTTTTCACAAAATGGTCAATAATGAGGGCATTTAGCCCCTTTAAAAATCCAATAAAGACCAGGACAGCTACTAATATTACCCTATACTCTGATATACTGTATAACGCGTCCTTGCCTGCTTAATTGTACTTATTATTCAAATGCCTTTATTGTATTTTTGTACGTGTGAAGCACTTTGTAGCCCAGGTTTGCAGTGGATAATCAAGTCCTGTAACGTTGAACCCCAAATAATATATATATATATATATATATATAAAGTTAGCATTTTTATGTGAGTGTTTGTTTGGTTTTGGAAAGGGTAAAAAGACATTACCTTCCAAACTCTTTGGATACTGAGCCACATGCACACAGTTTTGGCAGGTTGAGAAATCCTCGGCAGACCAGCAGGTCTTAGTTATTGTTGCTTAGTTAGGATTGGACAATAATTGTTTGATTTAGAAGTTTAGTGGAAGGGAAATTTAGCCGCAATAGTTGATTTGTTTTTGGACACTCATCTGGCAGAATAACGCAACAGCAAGCAGACAAACCCACAGCCCTAACATACTGACAATTTAAATATACAGTGAGCAACATTCACATCTGAAGTCCAACATGAAGACAACATGCTGAAAGGTCAGTTCTGAGTAATAATACAAGTAGTACAAGAAGTATGAACGTATTAACAGATACAATAGTATTTACCAAAAAAAGATGAAATTATACACAAAGTAAAGCTTCTAATAATAAAAATGTGTTGCAGAACGTAATGTTAGAACAATTCTGCATAGAAACGCCACTTTGGGTTAGATATTTTTGACTGTGTGATGTTGACTGAGAGCTTATGTATTAGGTTGTAAGAGTGGCAATACCATAAAGATAATACTTTCACAGTGTAAAATGGGTTATGAGCACATTGGGAATTTTGTCCCCATGTTACTCCTAAAAGGTACGCTACACTTTCACTCTAAAATTGAAAATTCTTCAGTTAGAAAATGTGTCTTATTGTATTCTTTTCTTCAGTTTATCACCAGGCGCCGCCCTCCTGGCTGGTCTCCACTCAGGAACTTTCTATATGATGTTCAATCTCCAGCTCAATCTCCATCTCCAACCACACTACCCCTGACTAAGGCTTCAGCCAAAGAAGAATCTTCTGAGGAGGACACCACAGTCTCCAAACCTTCCATCTCCCCTGACGTGGCCGCAGAACCTGTGATTGACAGCCCCTTCTACTGCCCGTCCAAGCCTTGGAAACCTTTCAATGAGGCCAATCCTGCGATGCCTGCAGCTCCTACGAAGGCTGCCACAGAGGAGGCCGCCACTCTGCCCTCAGCAGACTGGACCTTCAGTGATTCAGACCTGGCGGCATAAATTTATCCTCAAGGGAACCACATTTATATTCAAAATAATCTCACTTGTCACACTCTTCCAACAGATTTTGTTTTGTTTCGTCCTCTATTATATTGGGTGGCATTGCAGGGATTTTTGGAGGAACATCTCTATGAGTTTTATGCGGATTTAAAAAGCAAAAGGGTTAATTTAATAAAATAACCAGTTAAGGGGACAAAGGAGAAAGCAACCTTTTTCCGATGCCATGTAACTCCTCGGGAAGCATTGGGAAAAAAAGGACTGAAATGATGACAGAGCTCTAGACTGTTATCATATTAATTGCTGGTTAAGCGAGGAAAACCGGTGTCACTTTTCTTTGATTAAAACAAAGTAATGAGTGATTGAGTGCCCTCAATGGTGATTCATTATAGAGATGTGAGAAAATGGAAAAAGTACATTGGAAATCTGTCATTCTCAAAAGGGAAAAAAATCTACAATAAAATAAAATAAAACGTTCTGTGTGCTGGTTTTATGTGTGAATATAAATGCAGCTCATTAATAATGATTTTCTTTCTGTAAACATTTCCTGTACTCATTTCCACCAGGACAAACAATATTCAGCATTCAGTTTTATCACAAGATACAAAGTTCAGACTGTGCGTTTTCCCCCGACACAGTGTCCCATGACCTCCATTAACACAGTAATGGCACTTTCATTGACCCAAATGCTCTTTTAGATCTTTTATTATTGTTCTTTAAAATGAATAAACAATCAGATTCAGTCCTTCAGATTCCCTGAATTCCTTTTTTCAGGAATGTGATAAAGTGGGAACCCTGGAAATAAAACTAAATCAATAATTAAAGTCGTTATGGTTAAAATGGAGGACCAAACTTAACAAAATGCTGCATTACATTATTCAATAAAGGAAGATTTCGTAAAGAGGCTTGCTATACAGTCAATTTGCAAGAGTGGAAAGTGCGAGAGCAAACACAGCCGGGTAAATGTTTAACACATTTATTTGTACTTCTTCACAGAACACTCAGATGACCAGTCAGTCAGTCAGGGTACAAATCTTTACTCGATGACCAGGGAGCCAAAATGAAATACAATATACATTTATAAATTAAAGAAAATATAGGTTATTGTTAGGATGATTAAACTGTTCCTATGTGGAGCAAACCTAAGGCATTATTTCATAAACATCTGTCTGGCTGCTTACAAGACTAAAGTAAAAAAACAAACAATGTAGCAAGAAGAAGAATATTCATCTTTACCCAATGTCATGCAGATAGGCTGTGAAAAACAATACATCGGCCCATTGTACATTCATTCATAGTATAGGTTAAGGTTCTGACAGCATGGTATGTTGAGGAACACCCTATAATGTAGTTCAGAACACTGCATACGAAAAATAACATGAAGCCACAGACCATTTAGTTAATTTCTCTTTGAAGTGAGAATTTAGGACACTTCAGGAGCCTAAAAAATGATGACAAATGATCAATAATCTTAATGATTAGTCATATTTGCTCTTTGAATGAAAGTCCTGGGTTTTAAACTGTTATACGACAGCTTTCTAAAAACACAATTTGTGTTAAAGAGACTGTAGAGTAGACTAAACCCTACAACACCATTAGTTGTTTGTTAAATAGCAATTACCCTTGACTCACATTTACGTTTATAGTGGCTGTAGTAAATAAGATGGGAGCAAAGCAGTAAGATGTTGATGAAATATAAAAGCTGCAAACTCTGCATAAGAGGGCAGGTTGGTTAGAGTGGTGAACGGATCAAACAAACACAGGACTTTAACCCAGAACTACGTCACGTTCTATGTCACATGCGTGAAGTAACGTAACCAATGTACTGATTTCAACCCCAAACACAATCTTTATCTAAACTTAACTAAGTTGTTTTTGTTGTCTGAACCTAACCAAACTGCAACCATTTTACCTTAATGACATGTTTAAAACTGCGACCGTTAACGTTTACATGAGGACGGGAAACGCTCCTGTGGGTCCGTTTTCCTGCTACCGCCAGGGGCGTTATCTTATGAAGCGCTTACGTGGGTCGTATGAAATAGTGGGAGGACTTGGAGTTAAAAAAAACCTGTGGATTTGACAGTGTTTTTAACTGATCTTCAGAAACAAACACAGACCTATTCACTAAATATACATAGGGACAATAAGGTAAACACCTGTCCATCAGGAGAACAAACGGGAACATAACACCCAATAACAACTTCTCGGAAAGCCATAAAAAAAGAACAAAGGCTTCACAAAAGTAGTATTTACTGCATCGATATTGCATTGAATGGCATTACATATTCTGGGTGTTTATGTTATTATGTCCATGTCCATGATCAACCTTTTCCAACTTCATCTTACTTAGTAAAATAGCAGGTACAATGATTATGTATCATTATGTGATACTCAACTGCCTGCAGATTGTTGATGCATACAATCAAACAGCTTTGTAATTATGGCCCTGTGTTTTCATCTTTGAGCTTTTTGAATTTTAAAATAGATAAAGCATGGGTGCCATCAAAGCCCTCACTTAAAGAAAGATAAAGATAAACTAGTGCAACAGTTTATATTCTTGCACCCATTCAGTGCCAAAGTTGGCGAGCAGGAGAACTTTCAAGCAAGCAAACAAACATAATATGAGAAGATGTGAGAACTATGACTTAGCTGCTGGACATATTTCTGATGAATTTGAGGCTGAGGATGAAGATCTAAGATTATTAAATCTTAAATCTCGTAAGATACTTCGTCATAGTTCTGACTGCACCTGATCTTATAAATTTGTACTCAAGTACAACCTTCATAAGTTCAAGAAGTAGGTGCCTCTTCACTCTGAAATGTAGGACTGTGGCATAAATAACAATTACTACAGGTATCAAACAAAAAGCCTATACACAATTCTTCAACCTTAATGCTTACGTACAGTACAATATATATACGCACACACACTCTCTCACATTCAGTACTAGATAGACACTGCACTTTCCCCCATCTCAACTTTAAACCAACAAAATACAGCTGTGGTTCTGATTTGTGACGTTTCAAGTAAAACATTTACAACTTATGTATGAAAAAAAAGTTCCAGCTCGTTCATGTTTTCTAACAAACGATGCAAAAACAGCATTCTCCTTCTCTGGCACAGACAAGCCAGTGGGGGGGGGGACGACGACGACGACGACACCAACATTTCCATAGTTAAGTGTCTTCACACACATACACATGGACATGTACATACATACAGTGTGGATTTTCATTGGGGCCTGCCAATGAAGCTCTGCAACCGGTACAGAAATACCATTAATGTACACAAACACACTCACACAATCAATTTGGAAGATACATGGGAGAGGATAATAAAGATAACACTACAGGTTTGTCACACATGAAGCCCACCATAGAAAAAGAGGTTTGACAGTAACTGTACATACATACTGCTTAATGATTCTTTAAAAGGTAAAGTATCATACATATACTGGTTATGCTGCTTGAAAACATAAAAAGATGAGTGCACATAAGGTCCATGTTAGTAATGACATACATTCTAGCCATTAATGTTGCAAGGATATATGACATCACAGACGTGCGCCAGAACAGACCACCACTTTAGCTTTTAAATACAATTAACAGTTGAGCTGACAAAGTGCTGACTTTCTTTTCTGCAGGCAGATTGAGTTTCATACTGTAGCTAAGTAAAATGGTACTCTAGCTATGAGCACATCCAAATGTTTTTTCAGGTACATTACGAGGGTGTCGGGGGCTCATGAGGCTGCTCTGAGCCATCTTTAATTAATACATTCTCTCCTCAACAAAGCACAGCATGCAAGAAGTTTCAATTCAACGGACAAAGCCGTTGAGTTTTCTGCCACTCAAAAAACACCTTTTGTAACAATACTTTTTGAGAAAGTTACCTATATCAAAATTCAAGGCGGCTATGGTCTGCTTTAAAGACACAATGAAACAAAAATGCATTTATCAAGCTGTAATCCTGCACCCGTGTTAATTTAAATGATGGTTGATTTAAAGTATTTTATATTTCCTTTTCTCTTTCTGTAACATATTAATACATTTTCAATGACTCATCTGAAACTCACAGGCGTATTAATCCAATGAAATGTGAGATGATTAGCTATAAAACCGCACTTAACTGTTGGCTAGTGGTTCATAGTAGCTAGCAAAGTGAGAAAATACCGTATACTGAGGTGTGTGTTTAGATATCAGTTGGCTAAAACTTTGTTTACATTTCCAAAGAATACGGCTGAAGACTTTCTTTTTTATTAGTTTCGCCCTCATCCTCTGTCTCCTGGCCCAACAGGAGGGGGTGGTGTGGTTGGAGAGTCCTCTACAGCGGTGTATTACTCTATTCGCAAAGCCATAACTTATTTTGAACGGTCCAATCAAATTTGAAAGATTTGTTCAAATTCCTCTCGCGACTAAATCTCGCCCACATGCACTGTTTCACTTGCTTTACTAAAGATGCTTTAACTGCCATTTAACTGTGACTTTTAAATGTTTGAAAAAGCTGCATGCTCAAATGTTTCTGTTGGGGAAAATCTGAAAATGAACAGTGCATGGCAACAGAGAGCTTGGCTCAAATACTGACAGAGGTATAGGCTCAGTGAAAGGTGTTATATCCACCAGATGTGTGATAAACACAAGTTAAAATGCACTTTGTCCATGAGTCGGCAAATATATTCTAATACTCTAATGATATGCTAAAGACCAACAACCTCACATTGTTAGAAATAAAAAAAAAAAAACAACTAAAAAAACAACAAAGGTCAAATCTAGCTTTTCATGTTAATAGTGCTGTCAAGGTTGGCTTACAACAACTTGTTTAGGCAGTTTGTATGGCTGAGCAGTGTGCAGTGTTGTGGAGTGTTGTGCTGTGACGCCAAGGCATTTTATCAACAGGAAGACGTGACATTCCCCTGGGCTTCTGCTTGCCAACAAAGAGGCTTAAAATAGGTCCCATTATTCATAAAATGTGAGATCGGCACTTTCATTTTTTACCAATTTGCATCCACAAACAAGTACATTTTTACAAATTCCAAGTAGGGTTGCAAACTAGCCACAATAACACAAATGGGGTGCTCCTGACAATTTCAAATGAGATATTTAACTTATAAGTGATGGAGGCAAAAAAAAAGAAGGCATCAGCAGTCTTAATTTACGAATATGAGCAAAACCCTTGGGAAAAAAGAGGAAAGCTGTTGCACTCATGGTAGTCAGATGAAGAAAGCAAAAAGGTGAACACAAATACAAAAAACTCTAAATGTATTTACACAAACAATGATGTGTTTCTGGAGAGCTGAGTTTTGCCTGTGTCGAAACTGAAAGAAACTAGATACATAAATAAATTCAAAAAGTCATAATAAATCTGTATATCATTCCGGTATTTCTAAGTGCTTTTTTTGATGGAGAGGCATCATCACCCTGAAGTTTATGCAAAAGTCTAAAGCTGCACCACCAACAAATGTTCCCAAGGGTGGAGTGCTTTATAATAGAGGCCGTTGGAGACTGTAGAGCTGTGCAAAACAGCCCAGAGACTCTTCTTCAGATTTTGAGCTTTTCAAATTAACTCACAAAGGGTTAAAAGGTGGGAAAGCTGACACCAAATCAGCTCAGGAGGACAACTCCACCACAAATATGGTGGAAGACTGTGCAGTGGTATTCATCAAAGAAGCCTCCATACTCCAGTAATCCTGCACTGTGCAACAAATTTGAGTAACACTTATTACGTAAGATAATTCAGACAGTTCCTTGTGCCCGCTATCTTCTCAGCAAGTGATACGATTTCTTTTTTAAAAGGTTCCAAAGCACCTCCTTCCTGGGGTGGAGCCACAGTACAGAAGTAATACAGCAGAAGAGCAGCACGTTGAACTTACTTTGTGGCTACTTTTAAAGATTGGCAGATACGTCTTCTTTACGTTGTTTTGTCCAATTTGTGTTTTGCCAAAAAGAGCAGTAAGGTAGGAGGAACAACTTCTTCCATTACCCAGTTTGTTCCCATTGGGGAAATTAACAGATGAAGCATAGTAGCCAAGGAGACGAGCATCAGCCAGGTAGGGCACATCTTCACCAGGACGTAAGGACAACGCTCTCTTGTAGATAACAGAACAAGTAGAGGGTAGAGTTAGGAAATCAAGACTACGGAAAAGGGCAAATGATTATGGCAAGAAAATGCAAAAAAAAAAACAGGAACATTGTTTAGATAAATAAAAATGGCACTGGTGTTTAAAAAAATTTAAATTAAAATTAAGCTGCAAACTTCCATGATCAGTCGGCTGTAAATCCATGATGGGACTGGTGTTTTTTTTGTTTGTGTGCAGGAGATCAGTTTAGTGCATGCTGTCTAATCGTGTGGAATATCCAGTCCATCTTGGTGGTCCATCCTCCATGGTGAGCGTCATTCATCTGTTTCATAAAGTAGTCCAACGCCTCCTGCACGAAGCAGAAAAAAATAAAAGAGATACACAGTATGAGTACATGCAATAATCCAAGAGAGGTTTTAGAAAGCCAAATGTAAGACTTGAGACTATTTAAAGACCCCAAATAAAGAATAAAATGGATATGAGCACGGACCAAAGTCTTATTACCTGTTCACTTTTCTCCAGGGCCAGCGTCTTCCTAATGTAGGCAATGTCATCAAATGACTGCAGCTCAGGCATGCCAGAGCCCAGCATCATGGAGAACAGGTTGATGAAGAGGTTAGCATGCTGCCGGATGGCCAGGTAGGCTTTATAACACATCTCCTGGAACCTGGAGGGAGATGGAAAAGGGAATGTTGCAAAGACAAACAAAAAGTGAAAATGCTTACATAGTTTGTTAGTGGCTGTAGTGCAAGGAAATCACAGCAGCATCAACAAGAGAAAAAAGAAAGAATGAAGCTCAGTGTTGAGCAATGACACCCACCCAAAGCCAGGTGAGCATGTGTTTGATTTCTGAAGAAGACTTAAGGACTGTGACCGTTTCTGCAAAAGGTGACAGCAAGCCATTTCACAAACGATTGTCGCTCACAAACAACCTAGTCCTACAGGGCTAATGTATGGGTTGCAAGTATTGGGTTTGTTTTGATTACAAATACGTGTCAAAATTAAAGCCACAGAAATTGCATGTTGCAAATTTTGTAAAACTTGCAAATCGCTATGTTTCTTATGTAATAACTAACGCAGTGACGAGTTCTCAAAGAGCCAGCATGGTTGAGTCAGTTGGGCAAGTTGAGTGGAAACTTACCCAACTGAAGGACGTGAAGCAAGAAAAATGCACTGTGCTGCTTTAAAGTAAAAATACGAATTAAAACCTCCATTCTAATATATTTAAATATTGTTGTGAGAGTATTTGGGTGTCGATCAACCAACAGACTGACTGATATTAGCTGCAGGTAGCAGATAAAAAAAAAGATGAGAGCAGTACCTCTCAAACTCTTTGGTCTTTGCACACTCCTGGGATCCCTTGCTGATGACGATGAGGAAGTCTTGCGTCAGCACAAAGGGCACTCGCTCTCTCTTGTAGCCAAATTTCTTCTTCTTATGATCCAGGAAATGGCCAAAATCTATATGAAACAACTGGAAGGGGGGCAGAACAAAGACGAAAGCAGGACGTCTGAGTTTAGTAACTCTCTCTAACAAGTAAGCCTCCTCTATATACTGTATACACACAGGAAAACACAAGGCATCAACACCAAAAGTTATTTTACAAAAATGAGTCTAGCCATTTAGACTGCTGAGTTTTGTATTAAACTTATTAATTTGATCAAATATGTACTGGACAATAACATATCCCTAATACATTAATTTAAATGGAGAAAATAATCTACATTAAGCAGGCTAGACGGAGAAGCTTTTAAAGTTATGTAATCCGATCTTATTTAAATCTTACTAAGATCCCACTAGAATTGAAACATTGTGCAGGTTAGTCATTATGTGTAAACTCTGCATGTATGTGGTATGCGGTCACATCTCAAATTGTTTATGTATAGCATGTGTGATAATCGTAACCTGTCCACCCTTGACCATAATTGTGTGCCATGTATGGACTGTAGGCCTATACAAGTTACCTGTCCATCATCTTTGACCATAATGTTGCTGTTGTGTCTGTCTCCTATCCCAAGGATAAATGTAGCTACACAGTAGCCAGCACAGGACCTTGTAAACAGATCCACAGCCATGTCATACCTGCACACACACACACACACACACACACACACACACACACACACACACACAATAAAAACAATTTAGAAATGAAATGTTTAAAAGGAAATGGGCTGTAACTCTAAACGATAGCAGATTTCCCCTGAGACATTACTTTTAGGCTCCCACAGATGTTGTACTTTAATCTTCAACACTGTTTAATGATGCAAAGATGCTGTAAAAAAAAAAAAAATAATATCAGGAGAGAAGAACTCACATCTCGCCCTTGTTCTTGTCCCTGAGCCACTGATGCAGAGTGTTTGAGTTGAACTGCAGGGCTCCTTTCAAGCCTCCTTTACACTGAATCTGCATGATGGTGTGGGAGCTGCGAACCACCTCAATGAGACCCACACAGTCTCCTAATGACAAACAGCCGTAAGGAAGCATCCTGAAGACACACAAAACAGATTATTTTAGCCCCATCAGCACTGAGGCAGGAAAAAGTTAGAGAATTAAGAAATTGAAGCAGAGAGATACAGAGAAAAAGAGAAATCTAGATTGAGATAATATGAGAGAGAGTAGTACCGTAGGTCCAGTCCCTGATTCTGCCAAATATTCTCCATGATTTTAATAATCTGCAACGTCAGCATATCCTGCCGCAAGTCTACAACACAAACCCACACAATAAAGGCAGTTACATCCTGATCCTGACAGATTATACACATATACACAACATGATTATGATTATAGTAGACAACCATTACCAAGAAGCTCTGCAGCCTGTAAACAGCACTTCACAACTTGTGACAACATTTAGCTAATTTTTTAAAGTTTCATTCAACGGCATATAGGAGTTATCCTGACGCGTCAGATGGTTTGTTGACGCAGAACCATTCGAGAAGCCGTCATTGGAAACTGTTTGAAAAAGGGCAGACACTTTCAAAAAAATACCTGGCAGGTGACAGGATGAACCACCTGTCTATCAGTCTATCTCTTGCCGGAGCAAGTCAGGAGAAGAGCGAAAAAATCTTTTCCATTGAGAAAAGCCTTCAGTGCTATTTTTTACTCTTCTTTCAATGAAGAAATCCTCTCCAGTTCTGGTATAACTGATGCAATTGCAGAATAATCTACACTAACCTCTTTAGGAGCCGCCATTGTTGTTTCAAACGAACAGTTGCCTCTCGTGTTTTCGCACACACCTAAACCATGCTTATAGCTGCCAGTAGCTCCTCACAGGACGCTGATTGGCCAAAAAACGGACGTCCGGACACAAACGCATGCCTAGTCTCACATTGCCAGACCTATCTTAACAGCGCTGTGTCAGCGCTGGAGTATGGTCTGACTACACTGCTTATCTATTGTGGGATAGGGAGAAAATGCTCTGGCTTGTTTGTATTTCTTTGATCCAATCACAACTGTCCTTGGCGGCGCTAAGTCCCAGATGCAGCAACGTTGCACTTGCAAAATAGAGAGTGGAGATAGCAGAAGGGCAGGGACAGCCTGCGTGTGAGACGTGCCGGATGTCAGGTTTTATCCCCGCAATGTACATCCGTTGAGCCAGATCACTTGAAATATGACAAGATGGAATTTTGTGTTGTATGTGATCCCGCGATATGTGAATATGTTAAAGTGTATGTTGTCCAAATCTTTGAACCAGTTTTACAGGTTTATGGCAAATGTAGTCATGTTTTGAGAGTCATAGGCACTAACAGTATCACATCCATAAGATAGAAGCTTCTCATAATCCTTAGTATTTAGGCTTGTCATTAGGCAAGTATAGTTGTATAAGCAAGTATAAGAATGTATTTGGCAATGACACATTTGTGTGTGTGTGTGTGTGTGTGTGTGTGTGTGTGTGTGTGTGTGTTACCATCTCCATTTTTAAAGATGATCTCATTGTTCTGAAAGAGCAGCTCCGACATGATGTCAGGATTCTCCCAGTTGAGCCACAGCGGCCTCTTTGCGGATGACATGATCCTGCATTCATCTAACCTGTGCACAAATGAATTCAAGCTATTAAATTACATTACCTTTACACACACACACACACACACACACACACACACACACACACACACACACACACACACACACACACACACACACACACACACACACACACACACACACACACACACACACACTACTGTTCGAACCTAAGGTTTCCCAATTGATGTGCAGGGTTGAGAGGAGAGGTGTAGTTCTGCAGAGCATCCATGTAGTCCGGTCTCTTCATCTGGTCCACAAGAAACCGCATCTGGACCTCCACAAGACACACACACACACATGCATTTGCATATAAATGTGTGCGCATACAACCACAGATACACAGAGAAATCTTCTAAAAAATATTTATTTATGTGGTACAAGTGTGTGTATGTGTATGGGCTCTCCTTACCTTCTGTGTCTCATCCTTCTTCTCCTGTTTTAGGATGTCAGTGAGGTTAATCAGCTTCTCCATGGCCTCTACCTGCCTGCTCAGGTGTTTGAGGTACATGCCACATGCCCGGCAGTAAGCCTCTAACAGAAGCCCAAACCTCTGGCTCACTGTTTTATTGTGCATTTCTGACCTGTGAGGAAGCCACAAAGAGAAGAAGGAGACGGAGAGTGCGAGGCGGGGAGGAAAGATGAGTTTCTAGCTTTCTAAAAAGACACAGAGGAAGGAAGGTACATAAACATGGAGAAAAAGCAATTTGAAAGGTGACTCACTTGAGATGCCAGAAGAAGAAATGACCTATTCTTTGATTGGTCAGGGCCTTTTTGAGGAGGAAACGGGCCAGGGGATTGTCAAGATACTGCTCATATTTTAATACCTAGAACAGGAGGAGAGCGAGGAAGGGAAGATTGGAGGGAAAGAGCAATAGAGGAGGTTCAGATTAGTCATTTATATTAATAAACACAACCTTTAAAAATAAATAAAATAAATAAATACAACCTAAGGCAGACCAGAAAGTTTTCAACACAAAAGAACAGCTGCTTTCCCACAGATATAACTCTGGCTGCCAAAGACACGCAGGCCAGAGAAAAGTACTTCACAGTTCACTTGAGAAATAGTGCTCTTTGTTCCTCAATGTTTTCCTTTTTACCCCATTCTTTCTTCAAACAGTTCCTTGATTTCAATAGCCCAGACTCTCGGCTAGACCTACCTGTACGAGCTGGATAAGGTATTGGGACAGTTTGTCATCAGTAAGGTATTTGTCAAGGCAGCGTACAGCAAAGTGCCTGACCATGGGATCTGGATAGTTACAGTCCAACAGCTCCATGGCCTGCTCAGGACGAGTTGACGGCCAATCCTTTAACAGACAATACATCTGGGAAACATACAAACCAAGAAATATGAATTAATACTCATTATACACTATTCACAGCGTGTATGTGCGTTAGAGTACTGAAGTATTTTTACGGAAGATTAAAAAACAAAAAAATGAGTAATTTCCTAACAAATTGTTAGTGATCAAACGTGGAATAGATGGAATAAATCTTTACTACAACATGCTTTGCATTTGACAGAAACAGATAAAGTATGAAGGAGTTTTATATAACTAGCAGGTATGAAATGGCATTACCTGTGCTACTTCATCTCTGGAGTTCCATTTGACAGCAAGAAGGATCTTGGGAAGGATCTCAGGAATGTTCATGCAGTAGTGCCTGGTAGAGAAAGAGAAACTGGATAACTACTGTGTGTTGCATCCTAGTTTCAGTCTGAATCTGTTGTTTTTACATATCTACATCCTGCATACAAGGTTAAAACAAAATGTGTTACCAGTATTTAGCATGCAGAAATTGGTTACGGTTAATTCCAGAAGCGTATTTTTGTTTTTGTTTTTGTCTCAAACAAAATAAATGTTTGAGAGTAACAATTAAAAAGAAAAGAAAAACATTTTCAGCCATTAACCTACAAGACTAAGCCTGTATTAAATCTGGTTTTACAAACAGCTACATACGAGTCTGACCTGTGAAATCTATGCCATTCTATGGTTCTACATAAAGTCAAACTTTAAGTGCTATATAGCAGAGTAGTCTAGTGGTATATCTGCTGGTTGGGAGGTTACCTGTGTCTCCAGAGGAAGTCTTTCTCCTGCTCAGTGATTTCTGAAAGAGGGTCTCTGTTACTCAGCTGTCTCATCTGCTCAGTGTCGTTCTCTGTCAGGGCGTGATCTCTGGCCGACCGGTTGCTCTGAAACACAACAGAAAGAAAATAAACTAATAAACACTGTATGATGACATTACTAACACCACCGTAATCAACCTGTGGCTACAGAATAACAGATGCTCCACTTCTGAAACATTTCCAGTGGACATTGAAACTGTGATGGAGCCAGAGCACAGTCGGACAGCGATGCAACCAGATGCTGCGTACAATCGACTTAAGGCTCGTTAGAAAATCCTGAATTTGAGCTTCTTTGTTTTGGCCATCACTTTGGCAAGAGCACAAAATCTGTAGAAAGGTTCTATTTGCCTATTCATACTCCTTCACAAAACCAAGTCTGATTTCTGAATGTATAAATCTAGTGTCATTTTTCTCAATTAGGCTTGAGATAAGATTAAATTATTTTTTTTTCAGAAGCAAGCCAGATGATATCATCATCACACCATGTATTGAGTTGGGCACTCCTCACATTTGACACACACATCATGAATAACTTACCACATCCTCTCACATGGCAAAGTAACACAAACAAGTCATGGTTCCCTTGCCATACATCATCTAGAAATCTGATGAGGTGAGTTAACACAGTCTAAGTCAACAATGGGTTTTTATAGTTCATTGTTGGGCTGAAAATTAACCACTTTTATCAGATCTATTATTGACCTAAATTAAATTTTATTTTATATCTATATTTTAAATTATATCATATCAATTTTCAATAAATAAACTGAAAAGGGCTATAACATTCATGACATCTAACCAAACATTTAACCAACTAATTGGTACAGCTGTGTGTTATAACTGTTGTGCTGCCAATAATGTTTAATGCAACAATTCTTTCACTAGGTAATATTGCTCATCTTAGACACTCACATTTAATACAAGTTTCAATAACACACAACTATAATTACATTTGGTGTCTTATACAGCACACATATCTGTTTACATTATTAACACACTGCCATCACCACTAATTTAGCAGATTGTGTCACGGCATGTAATGCCTTCAACAAAAGCACAACCACACTTCACATTAGGGCCTCATTAATCAATGTCCCGCTACAACGGGGTCTAATTAGTGGTGAAATTCAAACACCTTCATTAATAACTTACCTGATGTTCTCTAACTCAGTTCATGCTATAAATATTATGTTTTTTTAAGTTCATATTTCAGCTGTTACTTGCTAAATTATTGTGCTTTTTTCAATGAGAATATGAAGGTAAAGCTGTATCTTAACCTGTTTCTTAATGCTGCAACTACTATACTTTGCCTTTATTGTGTGATTTCACATTCACATGTCTGTCATCATCAGTACAATAGGGCTCTGTATGGCCCAGACCTCTTTTACTCATGCTACCTCAAACCTGCAAGCTCCATACTGGTCTTTAAGATGGCACTTTAACAGACATTTCTTTACCTGTGTTTAAGTTTCAAAACATAAAACAAACTGCTGTTTTGTTCCACCTTTCCAGTCCACTGGTTGGTGGCCGGTAAGCAGGTTATTACCTGTCCAGAGAGGTTGTAGTTAAACCCCAGTTCCCTCGAGATGGTCCAGTTTGCATGCTCCTCTATTGCATTCATATCTGGGTATTTGACAGAACTACTAAAGTGGTCAAACTCCAGCTCCAGACATGGGGTTTCCTGGACAACAGAGATGAAAATAATATCATCACATTGTGTAAATGACGCACAAAACAGTCAAAACTCTCAATTCAATATGGAAACCTGTTACTTTCTTATGCCACATTTCTGGCACAGTCCCCATATGAAACAGAGCATGTACAGTCAAAAGAATATGTAAAACTTTGTACTTTTTTTAAGGCAAGATGCTGAATTTGAATACCTTATTAGGGTTGGATCCAGTGACTCCTATAGGGTTGAGGAGGTCTTCAAGGCCGTGAGGGACAGGCCAGAGGTTCAGAGCCATCTTGTTGGCCACCAGAGTGTGTGTGTAGTCAAACAAGTTGATATTACCCCAAGCTAGTGGACAGTGCTCCTACAGTAAAGGGAGAGAGAGAAGTAGAGAGCCACTGATTACAAATGTAATTAGTTTCAATGTGAGACGCTTATGGGAAAAAACAGACACAAACACAGATGGCGAATCATTTTGAATCAAAGAGGCTCTAACACCAACATATTCTAGCACTCGCAGTGTCAAAGTATATAATTAAATTAAGGTTTCCTTATGCTAAGGACACATTAAAGGCACTTACTCAGAAAAAATGCTCTTTGATGAATGCTGTTTATTTGCCAACAATGTGTTGGTTTGCAGCAAAGATTTTAGAGGGCCTTACAAGGTTTACAAGGTTTAAGTGGGTTACATTGATGTTGTTAAATTTTAACAAGTTCTAATTGAGTTTGATTTATTTCAAAGGCTTTTAAGGTTTAAGAAGCAGCACAGTTACAGTAATAACTAGAATGTCATGCCTACACTCATTCATCCTGAAAGGTTAAATAGGTAAGCCATGAAATGTGGCCAGCCTTCTTCTGTTACTGTATATGACAGCACAGTCTGGCAGGATATTCAATTAATCTCTGAATTGGACCTCTCTATGAGTGCTTGACTAGGAGATAATTGATTATGGTACATGGGCAGTAAAAATGTCTTGGCAAGATGTACCACTGTTTTATCTTTAGATATAAAAATCTAAAATTCTTTAAACTGCAGTACTCCTTCTACCACAGCTACCATCTAAGTATTCGCAAAGGCTGAGGAAATGTTTAAGATAAACTTCAGAGTGAGTCTACACTAAGGGGCAGCGATGAAACCAGGTGACAACGAGGCAGCTGAGGCAGATAGAGTTACCTGCAGACAGCCAGTCAAAATGCACCTATTTATAGTAAGTGCTGGAACAAAAGGCTGCTGTAGAGAAGTGTTTATCTTTCATTTAGGTAGGGCTTGAAAGAGCAGCCGCTAACCTGACCTCAGTCTAGCACTGTGCAGTGCACGATAGGACTCAACTTAGGTGTCTGTTACAATATCCATGTCTGGCATTCATTGATACACTCTACACTCTACACACACACAAACACACACACACACACACACACACATCTCTCTCTTCCAGCTTTTCCACCAGAGAGAGACGGAAGAAAAATCTATTTGTGTGGGTGTCTGTTACGAGTATCAGACCCAATGCAGAAAAAATACAGACACACTCCAACTATTTTACACCACGTTTTCTAAACATAGAGTAAAATGTACAGACAGGCGTTCTTTTTATTGTAAATGTGTTGCAAGTATCAAGAATGTTACTATTATGCTACACAAATGATGTTAAGTAAGCACTAGCCTTTTCAGGTTTTGAATTAAATGTGTTAATCTGTTAACTTCTCAGCCCTAATTTGATTTTGCATTATCTAAATATTCCATTTTCTGTTGTCAAAGTCTGTAGTTCAAATACTTTGATATTGGTTTGGGAGAGAACAGTTAGCCCCATTCACAACATGCCATCAACGTGCACAAGCAAAGCATATTCTAACATGAATGGAAAAGTCCTTACTGCTGATTGTGTTTCTGTTGATGTTTTTTGCCACCACGGTGCCCATGGCCAATTAGTAATTAAACAGAGCCAAAGACGATACCACAGCTCCCATTCACCTTGGACACATATACTCAAACAGACTGACACATAGTAGGGTAGGTTCATCCAATACCAGCACATGCTACACACATACAAAAGGTCACTCCAGGATGGATTAGCATGCAAGTGCTAAATAAAAGATTTAGACACATGGAGGTCATCTGCCTTCTGCTATCTTTAGGCTATGACAACTGCAGCACCGTCTGCCTATCTGTAAAAAAAGCATACTACTATTGGTATTTGTATGATCAGGTATTAGTGTCCTTTAGCTAACATGAGCTCACATTTAGTTTGCCCAGTTATAGATGTTTTTGTGCTTTAAAAATCACAAAATGCAATTTTCACCGTGTACACAAATATCTAATTTCCTTCAACTGTTGTACTGTTGCTTTTTCCCTCAATCAAACTGTAGATTTTACTTTTCCATAATTATTCCTAACTGTTAAAAAAGGAAACAGTTGTATCCAAATAGCCTAGTAAGACACTTCCTGATTTTGCATGTCCACTTTCCTGTAAATTTAAGTTGCACTGCGAAGTCATTTCCTTCTTGCTATCTATCCTACCTCCTTGGCTCCCTTCCTGCCCTTGACAGAGCAGATGGAGAGGCAGAGTCTGGCGGCACGGGGTATGTCTGGGATGTACATATCATAGGTGAGCCACTCATTCCACCTGTAGACAAAGAATCATAGAGATACAGAGATGATTTATGAGGCTGGGGTAAACTAAAAGAACCAGACATAATCTCAAATATAGGCCTAAAGGGTGGGCAACAAACCCCAAGAACAGGACCTAAAAAGAGCTGTACCACTCAATTCTCAAATGATAGAAAATTTAAATGCTCGGAGACCTTACACTGCTATTACACAAGGCTGAGATGAGCAAATACTTCCAGCAACAAAATGTAGACAGTGACACATGCCTAAATTATTGTAAAAAAGATGTTCAAACAGGCCTATAAAGTATAGACAGTATTCCTTTTACCTCTCCAGAGGTATAACAGTGGACCAGACTTTGGTTGACCAGTAATGTAATACAGCAGTTTAGTGTTACTAGCCAGCACTAAACGTTACCCTCCTGCCTTTGACTACTTAAAGTAAATTAGAAGTGTAAATTGTCTAATGCACTCTCTCACTAAAATAAAGAGAAAGTGATTTAAAGTAGTAGTTATTTCCATTATTGGGTACCATCATTGATTTATCTTATTTTATTTGATCTAATTTTTCCTGGTTTTACCTTCCACTGTAAAACATCTCTCACATTGTTTATTTAAGCACTTTTGTAACTATATTAAGAACATTTCTTCACAAATAAAGTTATTGTTATAATTGAACAGTCCTGCATTTAAGGGCTGCTGTAGTGAATTAAAAGGTATTGTAATAAAGGGTTGGCAATTACCTGGGGTTAGAGCAGGGTACTCTCTGTGTGTTGACATTGTCACACATCTGTTCACCTCCATGGTAAATGCCTGTTCTCACATATATCTATAATTATACAAGAAAAGAAAAATGCAACAAGAAAAAAAAACATTAATAAAAAAAAATATATCTTCTTCACTATAACATTTCTAAGAGATGTGCCTGTTGGACAACTTATCTCATTAATAGCATGTAACAGCTGTCATGTTAAATGATCATTTCACCTAAGTGGCATGCAGCCTGGCAGTTTTGTAAACACATTACATTTACATGTTTAAATGATTCATGACAGCACACCAACACAAGCTAGAACTACTTTCCTTTCCTAAAGGTCTCTGTTCACATGAAACTTGGACAATGAATGTTTGTTTCCACAGGATATGAGGGATTTGGAAGAGGGGGTACTTTGCACAACTGAAATAACAGCGCACTGATTTTGCTCGAAAACATATCTTCATTCATTAATCTGCAAAAAATACAATAAACACCATTCGCAATTTTTTGTGTAACTAAAATATATATAATATATATTTGTCTCACTTTGGCCAATTCTTGTCTTCTCCTACCATCCATGTAAGAATAGAGCATTAGAGTCAAGGAACTGTTGTTTAGTTTGACTGATCAACACAGACACTGGCATATTCTTGTAAGCACTATGCGTCCCCACCTTGTCTATGTCCCGTATATTGACGTTAACATAGGTGGCACACAGGATTCGTATTCGCAGGGTTCCGTTGATGGTCCACAGTGACTTGGCAGCTGCCTCGCCATTCATATAGGATGTTGCCGTAGAGATACGTCGAGAGTATGATGGCATGACAAAGTTATCTGTAGGCAACTGAGTGTATAGGCTGTCCTTGGCCATTAACATCAGGTTAGGCAGCCTGCCCAGCATGATGCAACTACGGATATACTAGAGGGAGAGAGGGAGAGAGAGGGAATGACGCAGTTAGGACTGTTAGAACGAAAGTACAGAGAGCTGCTAGAGTTACATTGTGCGCAAGTGTAACCAGTGATATCAATCGTTTCCAGCAGCTGCCGAGTGAACGCAGAGGAAACTGTGACACTTTGTGCATCTTCTACTTTGATCTGGCTCACATGGAGTTTTTCTGGACTCTGAGCCTGGGCTCACATCATGTACATGCATGAGGAAATGGTTTCAGTGTTCTAATGAAAGGCAATGTTGTTTTGACAAATCCACAATGGTTACAATAAATAAAGGATCTTAAATAGCTCAGGCTTTGGTTGATCCATCTTAGAACACAGTTGGATGGGTTTCTGTGCAGACCGCCCCTAACTACAGTATGCCTGATATTTTTTCTCTTTGAGCCAATAAACTAAGTCGTTCAAACTCTTTATTCATGCAAGGCAGAAATGTTGTGCTTTCTTCAACACGTTTGGTATTAATCACTGAAATTATAAACCAAATATTTACTTCCTGTATACATTATTTTTCATGTTTTTAATGTCATTTAAGGTCTAAATTATCACAAATTGAACGTTTTATATAACAAAATAGATTTTTGCCCATCTGTCTCTTACCTTATACTGGCTGATGGGGTACTTTTCCAGCAGGTACTCATCACAGCCACATACTTTGAGGATGTATTTACCCTGATATTCCTGAACACACATCTTTAGCTGCTCTGGGGAAAGCAGCATGCTGCGTGTCTTCTTACGAATGGCCTCTGCAATCACCTTTAGGACAAAATACATGCAGACAGCCTACATTAGACACCCTTCAATTTCCCTAACACTGAATTTAAAAATAAAAGTGGCTCATGGCTGATTCATTGTCTATTTATTTTAGGACATATTCATGCCACCTGTTCAGGCACACAGTCGTGGTTGATCTTCAATGTATACTTTTGTTTGTCGTTGTTAGGAGAAACAATCACCCAAATCACGACAATAATCTGACCTACAAAATGAAAGAGACGAAAAAGAAAGCTGAGAAAAAAGAATCAATAAATAAAATGTTACTTATGCAGCAACCCAGAAACAATAACCACCCACCTTTAATTATTCTGACGTCTGAGGGTATTGTATTGAGCTTAACAGTAGTAGCACCTCAATCAATTCATTGAATGCCCTGCTCATTACTGCAGTTCCTAACCACTGTTAAGGCTGGTTAGTAGCGATTATGTATTGATGGGAGGCTAAAATATTAACTTCTTGCTCCCTGTTGTCTTTAAGTGCTTTCTTTGTGTTTTATTTTCTCAAAATAATAATAATAATTTTCAATTTCTCATTTGAAACCAGTCAAATTGTGCACTGAGAAAAAAGCTAAAGCTGTTGCCTACCTTTGTCCAGTTTGCTATAGATGTGTTTGGGAAGTTCCTGTGTGGATTCTACATTCGGTGGGTAGACATACAGAGCTCTACTGTGGGGCCCGCTGGCGTCTCTCAGCTCCACAGAGTCCTTGCAAACATTCAGGATGTTTCTCCTGAAGTCCTGAACCTCAGGGTCCTTCACAAGATCAAACTCACACACAGGCATACCAATGGCAAACCCTGAAAGAATAGAAAGTAGAGACAGTGTTTTTCAGTCTTTTAAGGTCATTTTGGGCTAGACTGGTTTTAGAGATACAGTAAAATAATGTTTTCCTCCTCTATCAACTGTAGCTTCCTAAAACATACAAAACAATACAACAAAACAAATGTAAGTAGCTTCAGTATATCAGTTCTGCTCATTACATAAAGCTCAAAATTTGCCTAACAACATAGCTCAGATAGGCTTTTTCATTTCCATCTTAACCTGTAGATAAAACCACCACTTAGTTTGCTTCAGCTAAACAGATAGTAATTTACAGAAACTTTATTGCATATTTTGTCTTTCCCATTTAATGAAAAACAGCAACTATTTAGATTAACTATAAAGTATCTAGCAAATTAAACACTAATTATTTGATTAAAATCTACCAAATATGTAGCTAAGTAGCAAAATTAGCAAAATGAAGCAAAGTAGTTCTTTTTTTTTAACTGAACAAGAAAACCTCTTTTAAATTAGTAATGTTCCAAACTATATTTTTCTTCACTTTATTATTATTTATTTATTTTAAAAGTAATAAGAAAAAAAATGAACCACGGCTACAACAGAACCAGTGCTGTCATAGGAGACCTCTCACCAATCTCTCTGTTGAGGATCTTTTCCTCTCTGTTGCCAACTGGTTCAATGACCTTAAGGAAGGGCTGGAAGAGTCGGAGGTCACACAGCCTCCGGGTCTCGTCATAGAACTCCTCCCGCTCTGCTTCCTGCAGGCAGGGGGAAAAAACCACAAACTGTGTTGAAACACTTTCACTTTCTTTTTTTATGAAAACCGATGGTGATGGCTGCTCTGACGGCCTCCCTGCCGGGGGAATGTTTTGGAAAAGAGCAATAGTGTGTTTTTAAGCACAGAGAAGCATGTTCTAAGGCTGAGATGTGCTCAGGTTTGTAGAGAAGAAAGCAAGATGTGAACAACTTTTCAGACAACAACAGTTCCAGGGACCGATTTCTTTTTACTAGCACCTATGGGAGCTCCAGACAAATTACTGTTCTCCTTTATAAACAACTTTTCTGGGGTCGTTCCATCAAACTTCCAACTAATTAATTTAGATGGACACCTCTGCCTACCAGACATTCAAATAGAGATTGAGAGTTCTTACCTGTGTAACACTGACAAAGATGTAGGACGTCTCCTCCTGTAGGAGGTGATGAAGGGGATATTTCCTGGCCTCCTTGAACAGCTCATGTTTGATGGTGATGAGTGTGGCCTCACGGAGACACTCCAGGGTCAGAATCATCCCATTGGGTAGCAAGCAGTCAACCAGGATCCTGCAGACACACTCAGCATTATTATAATATTTTGATGACCTTAATTATTTACTTTACACTTACTATGTCCCCTTAGGGCATTTCACACTCATAAGAGTTTCCAATAAGGAATATATAAACAAAATAACATTCTAACAACAATAACTGAATACTAAATAATATAATAAATGCATAGGCATGTGAACTTTGAAGTCTTTTATATTTGCAGTAGCATGAAATTAACAGGCTACTTGTCGAGGCATGTGTACAGTACACAATAAAAAAATACAACATGCACTTGTATCCACAATATAATCCAGTGTCCATACCTGGGAGGCATCAAGTGGATGCCCCATAGCTCCCCTGAGGACGGCCTGGGAGGCATGTTCCTCTCTGTCTCCCAGCTCGGTCACAGAGTTAAGCTGCAGAGCACAACCTGAAAGATAACAAAACTTTTAAGCAAATTCTGACCTCACAGTGTAAAGCATAGGCTAAAAGCCCTGCTCAACTAGAGCCCCAGTTGTGATACTTAATGTAAAAAACACTGAGGTGCAGTTTATTTGGTAAATACAGTTTACTTGATGCTTCTGTTTGTAAAGCAACTTAGTCAGAAGCAGGGCTGACCAAATAACACACATTGTTCAAAAGGTTCATGTGCTACACTTTCAAGGTGACCCCAAAGGGTGCACTTGAAAGCACCCCACAGTGCTGCCAACTAAGCAACTGTTAATGTGCCTAGTGACCAAAAGAAAAACCTCCATCAAACTATTCTTTTAAAAAAATTTGAATTTAGTGACCCAAGCAGGCAGCCACAGTTTTGCCGATTTAACAACTGTTTTCTAGATTTGGCAACTTAATTTCAAAAACATGAGCTGCTTCCAGTTGAAGAGAGTGGCCAGTACTGCTCAGTGAATCTAGGCCAGTCATTTTAAGCCAAAATGGGGGTCAACCTAGAACAAATTGTAACAGAAGCAAACTCAACTGATTTTGTATCTCAATATGTCCTGAGTGGGGGAAAAAAGTTTCGAAAAAGACCCAAATATAGCCTATTCATACACCTACTCATTCTTTTTCTCGCGTGAATAGGGTAAACATTTAGATGACACCATGAAAATTACTGAGTTGATTATTTACATCAAGACAAACATGATATTTTTTTTTACATGGGAAAACGGTGCATAATCTAATTACGTATGTGCTAATTTGCATAAATACCACAACAGATCTAAACATTGGGTATAGCCAGGTGAAAATGTCTTGTTGAATCTTGTTGCCATCTTACAGTAAAAGACTATAGAGGCAAACAAATGTCACCATAAGGGGAAGAGATTTAGTCATTCATTCAAGGTCCACTCAACTGTCAATCAACTAAGTCACTAAGCTGTTACTCAGGTAAGAAAGATTTCTCCTACATGGATTATTCAACCTATATTAATAAAACATACCTGGTGATCAACTACAATTTATTGGGAACATCTGGATGTGTGTTGAGCTGTGGTACGACTATTATTGGTGAAACGATGTCAAGTTTAGGATTAGCGAACTGTGTAGCTGTGACGAGAATGAAGATGAGATTCTCTAGTGGTGCATTGTGTATGGAATTTGATTGTTTGATCCAGCCACTTTTTATTTTACCTACCTTTTGTCTTCTGCATTCTCAGTACCCTTGTCTCCTGTTCTACCCTCAGACTCATCCCCCAGAAACAGTCCCACAGACCCAGCCCCAAACCCCATCTCTGCAATAATAATTAATAAAAGCTGGTTTTTAAAGTACTTCTTCCTGCCTCTATGTATTAATGCTCATGGGTAGCCTAAATGGGTTCCATTCAGACCTTAACATTAAGTCTTTCACTGTAAGATGTCAACAAGATTCAACAAGACATTTTGACCTGGCTATACCCAAGTGAGACAAACCCACCGTTTACCCATGTTAACAAACAATTTCAAAAAAAATGTATCATGTTTGTCATGATGTAAATAATCAACTCAGTAATTTTCATGGTGATATCTAAAGGTTAAAATGTTTACCCTATTCACGTGAGAAAAATAATGAATAGGCGTATGAATAGGCTATATTTGGGTCTTTTTCGAAACTTTCCCCTAACAGGATTCTTCGGGGCTTTTTTTTTCCTTACTCAGGACATATTGAGGATACAAAATCAGTTGAGTTTGCTTCTGTTGCAATTTGTTTTTGATAAAAAAAACCTTTTTTCATAAAATGACTGGACTAATCTGCAGTCCTGCCTACTCGCTGTGGCTGAGGCTCAGCTGTACTCACTGAGTCAAAGAGAACAAGCGTGTTCAGTAAGCCACACAGTAGCAAGACTAAAACAAGTGCAGTGACTGACTGCAGAGCATCCATGGCATGTGTAAAACTGGCATAGTTTACTGCTTTATGTCACTCAAGTGTATCTTACCAACAGGCTGCACTTACAAAAGAGACCTTAACCTGAGGACAGAAGGGTCTTCAGGTAACCAAAACAGGTCTTTAACAACAAAGCATAAAAGTTTCATTTATGGAGGACAACCTTTGTAGTAATGGGAGATCACCCTAGCTAAGGGCTCTCATTCAAAGAAGACAACTAATGCAGCTTTTGAAGCAGATAATACTATGAACTATTTACCCATCTTTAGCAACAGATTTTTGTAGGAGTCTTTGCACAAATGACCAGTCCAAAACAGGTGAAATGTGATGTGCCTACCTTATGGCAATTATGGTTTTTTTAACATTAATCTTTCATTCTGACATTAGTTTGACATTTCTATTAGGCAAACATAAAAGATTTATGAAATGTCACAAAGTACAGTACTGTATCCGTACTGGCTTAAAACTTTACCTTAAAACTCCTGTGGTTATCAAATATTAATTTCATTTGCAAACACAATTTCTCACAAAGAAAAATGAGTGCTTACTAGCTGTAGCTGTATTTCTACCAGTCAAGATTTGCTCATTTAATTCTGTCATGGAGTACTGGGAAATAGCAGGGTTTTGTGGGACTTCATTGATAGGGTTGCAAAGGGGCGGAAATTTTCCGGTAAACTTTCCAGAAACTTTCCATAATTTTGGAAACATTCCAATTTGGAAACTTTCATGGGAATTAACGGGAAATAACGGGAATTAACGGAAAATAACAGGAATTAACGGGAATAAACGGGAATTAATGGGAATAAACTGGATATTTTTAATATTGCTTTCCATGGAAAGTTTAGCTGGGGAATTTTGGAAACATTCCAATTTTGATTTACTATCAAAAGTAGGCTATACAACTAACACACACAAGTTAATAAAAGCAATGGGTTATGTATTACCCCCCCCCAAAAAAAAAAAATGTTGGCAAGTATGTAGTAGCTTATGCTGATTACTGCGTGCATGTCATTGACAAATATAGGGAGGACATTCAACTGAAGTTGCATTAAATCAGGATGTTTTAACCAAGATTATGCTGCAAGATGTTTTTTTTCCAACTACAATTAAGTTCCCTGTTATAGACTAACAGTATTATAACAAGCAATATTAAAAATGTCCAGTTTATTCCCATTAATTCCAGTTTATTCCCGTTAATTCCCATGGAAAGTTTCCAACTTTGAAAATTCCCAGAAGTATTTTAGACAGACTGCTAATGTCTAACACTCACAAACACAAAAACAACACAGTGACTCAACTGTAACAGATTGTGACATAGTGATGGGAAAGTATATGTTTGGGCTCTTAGAAAATTACAACATGCCTTAATTTAACCTTCAGCCAATTTAGGGCCATAAACAACTCTCAGAAAAGCAGGATGAGAGGAAAACACAGAGATATTATTATTATCATTCATCCAGCCAATATACATCATTCATTATGGTGAAAGTGACTCTGTCTTGATTACATTAGCTGTCTAGACTATATTAGCTTTACATCTTAAGTACAACAAGATATTTTGAGCAAAAATAGCCAGTACTAATAATCTAGAAGACAAACAGCCATCATAACAGCACTGTGCTGTCATGTACTGTCTTCGTGTTTTCGCACATTGACAATATTTGTGTTACAGCATTATGAGAAAAAGGCCTGAAATTATACTGTATAGGACTGCACAAAGGCAAACTATACAGAAGATATGATAATATACCGTACTGTATATTGATGTATTCAATGATTATATACCGTACTGTATATTGATGTATTCAAACAATATTGTATCTCATCTTTTCAACAAGGGGTGGTGCATACTTTCTCTGAGAAAAAAAAAAGCATTAGCAAATAGCATAAGGATATAATTATCAAGCAGGTAGCAGCCTTTACTTTTCACTTCACACAGCTATAGCACTCAAATAAGTTAAGGTCATTGTATCGCCTAAGAACACTTATCTGTCAAAGTAATAATCAAAAATCCACTTGATATTGTGTTGCCTTTTACAACACCAATATTACTTTCATATGCCCCACCTCTATCTAACAGCAGTCAACCCACCCAACATTGCCTCTGGGTCCCAGATCAGATGCAGTAGTAAATAGGGGTGGGAAAAATAATCGATTCTTAGATGCATCGCGATTCTTTCTAGAACGATTCGATTCTGATAAGTTAATAATCGATTTAAAAAAAAAAAACAGAGTGACTGAAAGAGGATGGGATAATGGACAACAACTTAAGGGTTTAGGCAAGAGTGCAGAAAAAAAACACACAAAAATGGCCAAAAGGAAAAAAAAAAAGTTTTTGTATATACATGATCTAATAAGACATACATAAAATAATTAGGCAAAACACATTTAGGCTGTTCATCTACTTTACCACATGACATCTGACCACCTCATGTTTCATGTTCTAAGAAGCCGACTGAGCCTCTGACATGGAAGATTACTGTGAGAGAAGGTGACTTTCACAATCACGTTTAAGGCTTAAGAATGGAATGACTACAAAACAAAAACCTCAGTAGACAAAACATTTCATTAAAACTTGTGTGTGACAAATACTGTATATGTCAAAATCTAAGCTTTGTCTAGGAAGTGATTAGCAAACTCTGAGTAGCAAACTCAGATTTATATGTATATTTTTCAAAATCACGCATTGAAATGTACATTAAAAAATTGTTGCATCAATAATCGCTTTAGAATAGAATCATTGGCCTCTGAATCGGAATCGAATCGTGAGGTGCCAAGAGATTCCCACCGCTAGTAGTAAAGGCACCTGGCAAGATGCCCTCCTGCACCAGACTTTAGAAGTGTTTTGCAGGGTTTGACTAACTGGGAGGACACCATAGGGCATATCCACGACATGCCAGTAAATCTCATTGCTGACTTTGGAGCACATTAGCCTCTGAATCACCACCCACATCTCCCATTTTCCAGTAATTCAAATAGGTCTGGTGTTGTGCTCACTGACAGCTGTTTCCCTGGTTGGAAAAGCAACCAAGCCAATCATATGTTTGTAGGCATGATTAAGATCACTTTCCTGTGCCAGAGCCAGAAGAATAGTCACAAAAATAGCCACAAGCATAGATGAGATGGACACAGCTATAGCAACTGTCTTAAAGTTGACAAACAGAAATAAAAACTCTTAATTCTGCATATTTCCTTGATCTACTTAAAAAACGGCACCAAAATGAAACGGTAATTTGGTCTGATTATCAGGTGGTGGAGGCTGCTCAGGAAAAGGGTGCCTGTACTGCTCTGCTTGCACTGTTGCAAACACAAAACTGGCCAGGTTAAGCATCCAGGACAAGAATGGATGTATATCTACATGATGTACAAGGAGCAACAGAGTTAAAAAAAAGAAAAGTGGATTGCACCCTCTGAAATTGAGACATCGATCTTCCAACTGACAGACACTTGTCAACCCAGTTAAAGTTTGCCCTACCGGTGAAGTAGGCTAAGTGACCATCCTGGCTGACTCCAGAGGAATGACTGCCCCCCTCTTTTCAAGCTACACTATATATAAACACCTGGCTATAGTAATCCACTATGGTGTGTCATGATAGAGTTTTGAAGGCGTGCCGTCCTTCACAGAAATCATATTTGTTTATTCATGTTTCAATTCTAAGTATGTATTTCCTTTATAATTGTCTGTATTGTTAATACTTTCTTATTTGGTCCAGTCGGGGTGGGATGGGGTGGGCCGGGAGGGGGGTATTTTGTGTGTAAGAGAGGTTTAAAAAAAAAAAAAAAAAAAAAAAGTTAAAGTTTAGAGTTGTGAACTTGTGACTGACACAAATATGCATGACACTGATAGTTAACCAGAAAGAAAAACAGCAAACTTCATTTACAAAGAAGAGTAGCATTGAATATGTACAAAAACAAGCTAAAGCGGAAATCCCTGAGTTAAAACAAACCACGCATTGAGCATTTCTGCGATCTGATACCCTGATCAGGATGCAGCTAAGCACTTTAGGACAAAAGAGGAAGCTTCCTCACAAAACAGGATGTGTGGAATGGGGAAACATTGGCCTAGACACAAGCTTGCTTTGAATACTGAAACACAACTAAAAAAAGAAGTTGTGTGAGCTAACAGTGGCAGGTTGGCAAGATCAAACATATGTTTAGTCTCTACAAGACATAATATATTTGTTGTAGAGGTTTGTATGGAAGCCCATTTCCGCCAATGCGATGAAAAAAAAGAAGATCCTGTAAGTCAATGTAATGAAAGACTTTCTCATTATGACTTAGTATCTCAAAATAATTACTTACTATCTTGAAATAATGAGATAGTATCTCAAAATAATGACTTCTCATTATTTTGAGAAAGCTTCTCATCATTTTGAGATATTAACTCAATATTTTGAAAAAGTGTCTCATTATTTTGAGATACTAAGTCATTGTTTGGGGATGCTAAGTTGTTATTATGAGATACTAAGTCTTTTTTATGAGATACTTAGTCTTTATTATATGATACATTATTTTGAAAAGTTTCTCATTATATTGACTTGCAGGATCTTTTTTTCCATCACATTGGCGGAAATGGGCTTCCACAGTTTGGCCAGTTGCACCATATTACACAACGAAGTGAGTTTAGGAAAACACTTGTGAAACCTTGATCGATTTAAATTTTTATTTTGTCCATTACATTAACGTTAGATTTGCAGTTTCAGAAAGAAAGATAACATTTGATATAAAATCCCTTTGCTGGACTGTCAACAGAGAGGAATTAGTGAAGCATACCTAAGAGACACGCCCTCCTATTTTGATGATGGGACAGTTCCACCCTTCATGTTTCGATCCATCTTCACTCTGTCACAGAAATATGTGTTGGGAGGAGAGGAAATGAAAACACAAACAACATCAACCACATTCTGCAATCAGCAGATTCACACTGGCTAGCAGCAGGTTAGCTAACGTTGGGTGTTAAAGGGGATGACAGCTGCACAGCACTGTTAGCTCTCGATATAGCATAATGATACGAATATAACGTTAGTAACGTTATAACAATGCAATTAGTTTACAACCACTCTATCAATGTCGGATTAACGTTAATGTTACCGCATATCTTTCGACTAAGTTAATGCCCACCAGTTTGGAAATGGTTAGCTAGCTAGCTAGCTCTCTTGTTCACTAGCTAAAGGCTAACGCTGAGCCTGTTCCCCTGTAACGTTAAATATATTCCCAACATTAAACACAAGCCATTGGTCTATTCAAAGGTAGGAATATGACTAATTTAGCATGATAACTTACCCTGTTGAGTTGGCGTCAACGCAGCGTTCAAAGTGTTTGAAGATGCTGGTCTGACCCTGGCTAGCCTTCCAACATTCTCCAACAGTCCCCAGCAGTCCCCAAAGCAGGCTGTTATCTGTCCAGCAAACCGTTACTCCACACCGACTATAAACCCTCTCGTGTTATGGGTTGTACGGCGTACAGTTACAGAACGTATGTACAAAATGTCCAGTCAGTAGAGCTCTAGCTGAGGATGTTATGAGCAGCTGAACTGCTGGTCGACTGGAAGTTGTCTTGCTGCGGCACTGCAGCCACGCTGTCTTTCAGGGGCCCTCCTCCCTTCCTCTCTCAAACACATACACAGAATGAAACTGGGTGTGAGTTATCCGTGTGATGTATTAGAGGTAAAGAAAATAAAATGTCGCATCAATTATGTTTCAAACCACAAAAAACATATGTTTTATTCAGCTGTTATTACAGGATCACTGGAAGCCTATACCGCCAATGTGATTAAAAAAAAGGTCATGTAAGTCATTATTATAATGACAAACTTTCTCAAAATTATGACATACTAGCCTATTTCTAAATAATGACATAAGCCTATATAAAAAAACTGACATAGTACCTCAAATTAAATTGTATCTCAAAATAGGGAGAAACTTTCTCAAATAATGTTTCAAACCACAAAACCATATTTGTTTTATTCAAATGTTATTTCAGGATCACTGGGGAAGCCATTTCTGCCAGTGAGTCATTATAATGAGAAACTTTCTCAAAATAATGAGATATTATCTCAAAATAATGAGATAGTATCTCAAAATAATGAAATAGGACTACAAAATAATGAGATAGTTTCTCAAAATAATGAGAAACTTTATCAAAGTATGTTTCAAACAATATTTTTTTTGTTAAAATGTTATTACAGGATCTCTGTGGAAGCCCATTTCCGCTAATGTCATAAAAAGAAAAAAGATCCTGTTAGTAATTTCTCAAAAGAATGACTTAGTATCTTAGAATTATGATTTGGTTTCTTATATAATAATGACAAACTTCCTCAAAAAAAAGAGATGTATCTCAAAAGAATGACTTAGGCCTACATCATCACAGTAAACAAAAAGGGCAAATAAGATAGCAAAAACTGTTCCAGTGTTTGTGGGCATGACATTATGCTTTTACAAAGCAGCCCATAATTTGATGAGATAAGGATATAATATAAGACATTGTTGATCCCCAGGGAAGGAAATTCACACTTTTTCACAAATTCACACAGCAGGACTAAGACATGATAATTTAAATGAAATAAATAAAATGAAATAAGAAATAACATCTAAACTCTGCAAGTCATACTGATGTTGTAGGCCTATGCACTATACATAATAAATACAATAAACATAAAATATATGGAAATATATAAGAAAATAAACACACAGTATGATAATAACAGTACATTTATATGTAATAGGCTATAGGTCTACAAAGGTGAGGAAAAAAATCTAACCTCAAAGCCCACATAGGCTAGCTTTTTTTCTGTGGAGCTTTCAACCACATCTTATGATCTCACGGTTCACAGTAAACAGCAATAGTAGTAATATCCAATATTACAAAATTAATAGCATCACATATTAGTTGGCTACTAGAGTTATAATAATAATAATAATAACAATACCAACAATAATAAAATGAATGTATCTTGTTTTTATTATTATAGAAAGAAGAAGAAGAAGAAGAAGAAGAAGAAGAAGAAGAAGAAGAAGAAGAAGAAGAAGAAGAATTGTTAGGCCTATTTATTGCAGATGCCGTTTTCAATACTTTCTTATTTCTACATGTAGCCTGTTTGTCTATTGTAGCATTTTATTTCATTGTATTTGCCTATAGCCTATTAACTCATATGCTATTAACAACACTATCATCACAATAGCAGCCTGGCTGTTTTCACTGCAGATTTAAGACTCAGCCAGCCACGGGTGATCAGGGTCTACCACATAGGTGTAACATGTACACAATGTGTCATGATTGAAAACCATGCTGTTCAGCAGCGGTGGCATCGGAAATGGACTGTACCAACAAGGAGAGGGATGCTGGAGGATCCTCAGCAGGGCCTGTGTCTTTAAAAATGTAATTTCGCCAGGAAAATATATTTTTTGGTACTTAATGTGAAAATACAAACTCAATGTGTTTACATGTTGGGCATTTAAAAAGTATTTTTGCTGGCTGGCGATTTCTGTAGTTCGTTGTCATCTTTGAATCACCCCTCCGGTGAAAGCCTCAGTGTCTGAGCGTGTGCTAGGTACTGTCATCCTGCCTGACCGCCAGGTTTTTTGGAGAGAAGAAGTTGGAAAAGGGATGTGACTGCGATGATGGCGCTGCAGCTGAAGAACGGGGATGCAGCATACTACCAGACTGCGGATTACTGCAGAAATTACACTTCGCCGCCTGTCACCTACGGTGACAGCAACCATTATCTTGCCCGTTTGCCAGGTAAGGAGAGGCTTGCTACAGGATCTCCCCTCTGACTGTCAGCAGTATTCGCTAATGTGCAGGGATGGAGACATTCTAACCAGAGACATTTGCAGATGAGGAAGGTGGATGTTGAAACCGGTTGCCCTGGTTCTGCTGTCATCATCATAATGTCATATAGAGGGGTGCACCAGCCATAATTCTGTTTATCTTAGCATGGATGCTGCGATGCAAAATCTGAGGTTGTCGAGAGACTCTATATAGCCTCAATGCAATGTTCACTTTCATCTCTCTGGTATGGCAGTGAAGTGGTTGTCAGAGCAAGTGAAGAAATAGAAACTGAATCGGTGCTGCCTCCTTCACTGCATTGCTTGATCTCTTGATCTGCACAGATGATGGTGACATGCAATTACACAGTAAGTGTTTCTTCATTGCACCTGCACTGTCGCACTGTTGTTTTTTTATTGACTTGAGGCCAGTGTCATGGCTAGCCTACTAGATGATCCAGATGTACAGCATGAGACTGATCCACCTGGTAATATTTCTGCCATTAAACTGTCATCTTTATTGCATAGACTGCATGGAGACTTAGATTGAAGTTAGTAGAGTTTGGAAAATATTGTAGTTGATTGGAAACAAAATGTGTTTTTGGCTGAAACAGTACAGTTGATTGAGGGAATTTGTAATGACAATTTTGATAAACCATCAATCATTTACGTCATCATAAGAGTAAAAATGCCAAATATTTGCTGGACTTAATTAATCAAAACGGAGGATTTGGTTGTCTTTCTCTGTTTAATATCATTACCAATTAAATAGCACTGGATTTTCCAACTTCTCGTCAGCCAAAATCTCTGGTAACTCGTGATGGGCTTTTGTAAGTAGGCTATTTCTGATTAAGCTAAATGTCTAGTGGTAGTTGTTTTCTATAAGGAGGAATGAATAATTATTAATCAATATAGTAATAGCAGCCTAATGCATAGGCCTGGTGACTGGTGCTCAGAGTCTTTAAATGAGTACTTTATGTTAATTATTATGGAAGGAATTTAAACCTTAAGTGCTACTGAGATTTAAAAAAAAAAAGTGGAACTAGGCTTTACTGTAATGGTAAAGTAAGTAAATTGCACAGTACAGTATGTGGCCTTTTTTCCTTTTTTGGTTATCCGGTGCCCAGTGAAGCAGATGGAATAAGTGCAGGAGGCATGTGCTTCTCATCGCTCCATAATTGATGTGACACAAGACAGTATGGCAAGAGAAACTCTAGAGAAAATAAAGACTTGGCCTATTTAGAGATTCTCAGTGGAGGCCATGATATTATCAGACTCCAGGACAGGAGTTTTATTTTGTGGTGTGGCTCTAAAACCAAGAAATCTTTAGTCAAACTCAAAAAATCTGACAAGTGAAGTTATTTAATAGTTAAATAACTTCTGAGTTGGTTTTAAAAGCAACTTCCAACTCTTGCTGATTCTTTTGAGACTGAGAGAACATTATTTCTCTACAGATATGATGAACATTACTGTGTTGTCAACCTACTGATCACTTGCTCCCTTCTGCTTCAGAGCAACATTACATAAGCCTGACTTTGACTTGCAAAGTTGATTGCGTCCTCTCCATAAGCTCAAATGCAAAACAACAATTGTTATGTATTTATTTATTTTACTTTGCAACAGGGTCCACTACTGTGAACATGCATACTGTATATGCTGCAGCTCTGTAGACTGCACTCTGTGGGCCTGGATCTGGGACAAAACTGACCTTGGCCTATCTAGCTCACATTAAAACTATAGAAAGGTAACAGATCTGTTCTGTCTTCAGGCACAGTACTGGCTACATGAAATCATGGTGCAAAGGAATTTTACATGAGGTAGCATCACAAGGAGTTGAAGACGTGGGGAGGCAAGTGTTGGGTAAACAGTTGACAGCAACATATTCGAGCGTACCTTACATTGTAACCATAGACTGTATACAGTCTATGATTGTAACTGATATACAATAAATGCAATCTATGTTGTGGTGGCACAATGTGTACTCAAGCAAAAAGGGTCAGCTGCCCTTTGTGCTTACAATTGCTGCTGCAGTGAGGTTTCCGGACTGCTGTGCAGGCGGTCTCACTCAGGGTTGAAGGGTTCTCATGCGGCCGCTGCTGATTAGATTGATGATGTGCAGTACTGTTTGTGGAACTTCATTCGTGGATCTGGTTCTGGATGACGTTAATAGTGATTATTGAGGATTGAGAAGTTGTATAATTCAACATGTTGGTTTCATTCAATGAATATATATGAATATTTGAAGCACTAACTTCTCAAAACTTGTCCTATTCTAAAACCCTTTGGGCCATTTTAATGGCTATACTATATTGATTTATTTTAATTTTGAATGTGTATAGTAACATTTAAACCATGTTTTTTTCTGTTTACTGTCACCATTTTTGGTACTAAAGCTGTCATTGCTGTGATGCATTTGCAATGCAATTTGAGTGTGTCTGAGACTTATTTTTCTTGAAATTTGCTGTTAATGAAGCTTGACGTTCTGTTAGAGCTGCTTTCCTTTGACTGTCCGGTCATAATGGCCAATTCAAACCCACTTCTTCTGATGTTTATTACAAATAAATCACCTTTGCAACCCTATGGATGCCAGAGAATGTTTCCAAAGGAGCTCTCAAAACAGGAAATGTAAACGCTTTTATGAGCAGCATATGTTTAAATAACACTTACGATGCCAATGAGTAGTGAAACTGATATTTATTTATATGCAACTGCTGTATAATATTACTGTAATATATAGGCAACTACTCATCCAGCCCTGATGAATCTCCCACAGTCTCATATTGCAGTTGACAGGATTATAGTCAAGCATACCTTTCTCCTGAGGTCAGCCAGGCCAGGTGACAGACAGGCAGCCAGACAGACTGGACAGACAGACTGACAGCGAACAGCAGTCGGAAACACAAACACCTCGGGATGTTATTTTGAGTCCATGAATCACTGCCATTGGGCATCCAATTGGATTCCAGATAAAAGCTTCCAGCACAGGGAGTTTTGACACAGCTGTTGGCCTATTACTGACCTGACAATATTCTGTATGTAGCTACACACAAACACATACACACACACAAAATGGAGCATTAGAGCGGCACAAACGAACATACAGAAATCAGCACATTGCCATTCCTAATATAATGCTTTCTTTCTTGTTTTCCTTAGACATACAAACCCATGCATGCACACACACACACACACTGATCTCTTCCTATCAGAGACGCTTGAGGATTGTCATTGCCTCTGTTTGTGTTTGTGCACATGCATGTATATGTAACTTCCTGTATGCATGACTGCAGGCGCTGTAGGCTAAGCCTAATCTATCTGATGCCCACTGGAGTGTGAAGCTCCTCTGTCCGAGAATGTGTTTCCATTCGCCCATCTCTTTACCTCTCTCTCTCCTGCCTCAGGGCTCTAAGAAAAAAAATGCTTTTTCTCTTAGTGTCATCAGTCATTGGTTTATCACCAAGTTCCTTCTCAATGTCTGTTTGATGATCTGTCAATAGACAATATCCACTTAGCAGTCTAATCCAATGCAAATCACATATTTATCTTTGCCAAGGATGTGATATGTTATTTATGTTATGTTTGCTTTAGGCTAAAAAAAACATATTTACAGATTTCAATGAAATTTTGTGTAAAGCTAAGCAATGTTTTTTTTTGCTGACATATTGAACATTGTCAAAATTCATCCTTGTAAACCTAAATACTATCCAGTGTGTATTTTGATGAAGATACTCAAATCAAAATGCAGCATAATGAGACGACGAGCCTACAGCCATGCTAACAGCTCTGTGAGGATGTACATAGGCAGAGTAGGTAGGTCTGCACTATTCGGGGAAAAATATGAATCACGATTTTTTTAGCTTAGAATTTATATCACGATTCTCTGCCACAATTTGTTTCATGTCAAGTGTAATGTTTATTGCACACATGAACCATGACAAAATAAAACAAATTGGCAGTACCTATAGCACATTGTGCATCACCACACGCCTGTAAACATAGAGGCTTCAATGAATAAAGAAAATAAAGTACATACTGGCCATTTAAGTACAGTAGGCTACCAAAAATAGTAACACATTGAACTAAATATGGCCCTGATACAGGCTCTATCGGAACTCCTTGAACATGTCTTTACATAATTAAAACATGTTAATGTCAATGTCAAATGCTTTCAATAAATTAATTGAAGGAGAAAAAAAAAATAATCAAAGTCATTTAAAAATTAAATCGTGAACAGGGGTGAATCGTGATCGCGATTTTATAACGATTTATCGTGCAGGCCTAACAGTGGGCTTTAAGCTAAATACTAGCTAACATGCTCACAATGGCAATGTTGAAATGCTGATGTTTAGCAGGTATAATGTTTACCGTGTTTACCATCTCAGTTTAGCCTGTTAGAATGCTATCATTTGCCAAGTAGCAGTAAACACAAAGAACATGTGAGGTTGACGAGATAGTAATAAACTTAATAAAACTTGTAAAAAACTTGAACTTAATAAAGCTGTTTGGCATTGACAGAGAAGATTTGACAAATTTTTCATGGGCGCAACCCACATCCTCAGCGCTGCTGCTCATCCTACAAATGTATGTTCCTTACAAATGGGGCACCATTTGAAAGGAAACTGAACAGGCTTTCCAACGGTGTAAGATTTATTGCCAAAAAGCATTGTTACCACAGAGAAATAATCTACCAAACACAAATTTCCTTACTTTTTGTGCTAAGTTTAGTTGTTGAGATATTTCAGTCATGACAAAAGTGTTAGTAGACCAACCAACCGACATGGCCAAAAACTAAAAGTAAACTTCTAAAAATGTTCTATTATTGCATGAACTTTCTGAATGCTTTTGAGTTTCATTGAAGTACTAATGTCCATACAACACTGCCTTCCTCATCAAAGTAACTGAATTTACTTGAAAGAAATTTCTCTGATTAATAATATCTTTCCCTGTCTATAAGTAGTGTGTATGTGACTCTGTTGTCCACAGGCCCAGAGACCATGTTGAAGCCTCCACTGAGTCTCTTCCGCCATCCCCAGCAGCCTTTCCACCACATGGAATCTCTGCACCAGCTGGGACCTCCGCCGATGGCGCCTACGCAGCCTCTCGGTCCACCACCCCTTGCCCCTGCTCAGGCGATTGGACCCCCAACGATGGTTCCAACCCAGACACTAGGCCCCCCTCCAATGACTGCTACTCACACATTAAGACATCACCCCATTACCCAACCACACAGCTTAGGCCCGCCTCCAATGGCCCCATCTCAACCACTTGGGCCTCCACCAATGGCACACACCTTGGGTCCCCCACCTGTAGATCACACACAAGCAATAGTGCCTCCAACCATGGACCTCATACAACCGTTGGGGCGTCCACCTCTTAACCCTGCACAAACACTGGTGCCCCCACCTGTAGTGGCGCACGGAGCCGGTCGATTCACGCTCCCTCCCAGCCCCATGTCCTCCCCTGTTGCTCCACGCCCAGACCCTTCACACCTGCCCCCAATGCCCCGAGGACCGGCCCTCATCCAAGCCCCGATGGCCTGCCTCATCCCTGGTCCTCTCCCAGGTCAGGCAGCCCCAGCCAGCGAGCAGCCCCAGGATGAGGGCTCTCTGCTTGGGATGGAGGAGCAGGAAGACTCTCTGGGGTTGGGGGAACTGTGTAAACCACTGTACTGTAAACTCTGCAATGTTACCCTCAACTCTGCTCAGCAGGCACAGGCTCACTACCAGGTCAGTTGAAATACCCATGTACAAAACATGTTATATTATTAAGATAAATACATAATCACAAACTTTTCTTTATCTGTCTGTCTAGGGGAAAAACCATAGTAAAAAGTTGAGAAATTTCTATGCTGGCAGTCAACAGCCTCCAGCCATCAGGATTCCAGAAGTCCTTGAGGGGGCTGGCCAGACATCCCTCAGCTCAGGATCAAACGACAGTGATGCAGGCAGGCAGGTCAGATCCAAACTCAGCACCAACCTACCTAAATGTTACAGTTTTAGTTGAGGAGGTGGATGTACTGCTGCTGATAGAGGTAGTTTCCCACTGAGGAGGCGGTAAGGAACTGCAGAGTCACTCTGTTTGTGCCTATCAGTGAAAACTCACATCATCCGCTCACCACTGAACAATCTACTGTCTTGACACATTCTGGCTGCAATAAAAAATAATTGTTTTATTGTAATGCTACATTTTGTCAGACTTTAACATGGCTGTAATCAATATTTTGTATGTATCAAATGACAATGTGAAAGGGGTTTGCTGATGAATTTACAGAGAATTATCACCTGAATCTACAGCTCCTCTCGGCTTTACAGAAATTTTTAGTAAGTTTTAGCTCATTGTTTAGCGGTCTGGCCCACAACTTTACTGTTTTGGTTCACTCTCACCGCTCTCATAGTTTTTAGCTGTGCTCATCACCAAACAGCAGGTGGACAAAGTTAGAGACTGTTTAGGCACTGAATCAGATCGCAACTTTCATCAGTGTATGCTTGACAGTTGAAAATATTAAGAAGTTGCACAAGCAATTCTTGTCCTCCTCCCACCTAAAAATGTATTTCTTTTCTTTGTCTCTGTTTACTCCCTAACTCCTCTCACCACATACACTGCACTGCTTTGTCCTGGGTTTACAGGCGCAGTATAAGGGGGCGACTCGGGTCATCTTGGCCACAGAGAACGACTATTGTAAGCTGTGTGACGCCTCCTTCAGTTCACTGGCAGTTGCACAGGCCCACTATCAGGGCAAGAACCACGCCAAGAAGCTACGGCTCGCTGAGGCCCAACAGAACTCCAATAACATGTAGGTTTAGAAGTATAGAAAGTCAGAGGTCTCATCCTTATTTAGCTTTGTTTTGGTTTTGCATTTGTCTTGCAAATCAACACAACTGAATTAAAAGCAGCTCAGAAAAATATGTGTATTTAAATAATAGAGTCATATTTTGGCTATAGCCTTGTTCATATAATGTAAACCTCGATGATCCAATAAGGTATAGCGTATTTGTCTCCAGATTAAAGTTACCCAGTTTGACTTCTCCCTAACATAAAGTAGTAGTCAGAGAAAATATACCTAACTAAACTTAAACACATAGCTGGTTTTGGCTTTGTTAATTACCAAACCAGCCAAGCTAAACTTGAAGAAACAGATTTTTGAACCAGACTAAAGCGATTTCGTCTCTTGCTCTGCCTGTTTCAGGGAGGGCAGCAATGAGGCAGCCCCAAGAAGAAACAGAAAAGATGGCAGTGAGTACAGACTGGTGAAAAACCGCCGCAGCCCACAGCTACCTGCTTCCATGCCAGGTAAAATATTTAAAATGAATAAATAAGAGGCTTGCTAAAACACATATTCATGGTTTCATGAAAAAGTCAGCTTTTTCTTGACACTTTATAAGCTTGTTTAAGCGACAGTAGTTACATTAATTTCCCCAGTCTCTAGTTGACACTGTGCAGGACATCTAAGAAATAATGTTGTGTGGCTGGGTTGGCTCAGTGGGTAGAGCAGGCGCACATATATTTAGAGGTTTATGCCTTGATGCAGAGGTCCAGGGTTCGACTCCAACCTGTGATGATTTCCTGCATGTCTTACCCCTCTCTCTCCCCTTTCTCACCTGTCCTGTTCATTAAAGGCGGAAAAGCCCCAAAAAATAATCTTAAAAAGAAATAATGTTGTAAATAATGCGCTTTTTCACCCAAAGCGTTTGTCATTCGATTTCATTTGTTTTGGAGCATCCACTTATCGACCTCCTCAGATGTTTTAATAAAAGCTGACACAAAGCTGCACCATTGTATCACTGAGGGTAACATCGTTGCACACATTCATCTGACCTAGGGGTTAGCAGACAACATTTTTGGCTGGAAGCTTCTTATAACGTTACCATGCTATTTGTTTGTGTTTATGTAAGTGTCTGCATGCTGATTGGAGTTTGTGTGTTTGAAAGCAGAGACAGAGAAATATAACGTCAGACTTCCTGCTGACGTCAAACAACCATCTCTTTCTTGCAGTCGTTCGCTATGTTTGTATCTTTCCACAGACAAAAACAGTAGCACCTCAGCTCAAGATAAAGTAGAGCCAATTCTCTCTCTCTCACACACACACACACACACACACACACACACACACCCACACACACACACACACACACACACACAAACCACAACGTTCTGCTGATTTAATCAGTTTTCTTGATGGACAAATCCCAAAATAGCTGCACTCTCTCCTGTGGTTGCCTTCTCGCTGTCTTTTTATCTCTCTCTCTCTCTCTCACACACATACTTACACACACACACACACACACACACACACACACGCAATACTCTCCAATGATCCACCTATTTGTAATCCCAGATGTCTTTTTGCTTTTCTTTTTGTACACTCTTGTGTATCTTTATCACACACATAAGCGATATATCAGGTTATAATTAAGTGTGTGATGCTGGTCTATATTTAAAATCAGTTTTGATTTTTTTTTTTTGGCTTTGGGTGTGTCCCCAGCCTAAGATTGCATGTGAAAACCATCTAATACCCTAAAATGATTAGTGGATTAATGAATTGTAAGCATCAATCGATTGTGTGTCATTTATGAAGAAACAAGACTATCCATGGTAGCAGCTCTGTGAGGCTGTAAGTAGGCACAGTGGGGGTTTGAGCTAAATGCTAAAATCAGCCTGCTCACAATATTCACATGCTGATGTGAAGCAGGTACAATGTTAAGCATTTTCGCCATCTTAGCACGCTAACATTAGCTAATTAGCACTTAACACAAAGCACAGCTGAGGCTGATGGGAATGTCATTAGTTTGCTGTTATTTGATCATAAATTACTAAAAATGACTACTCAATATTAAAAAATGTAACTGGTGGCACCAGAGGACACATTAAGGAAACAGAAGAGTTGAACAGGAATGTCCTCAGGTAGAACCTCCAAATATTATGTTAATCTATCCAATAGTTGGGAAGACATTTCATGCAAAACCACGAATGTAAACCTCATGGCAGTGCTAGAGGAAACGCCAGGGAAACAGCAGATTCATTTGGATTCATCCTCTGGACACCAGTGGTGGACGACTGACTGGCTTTTCTCTGTTTTGTATGACTGTAAACTGAACATCTTTGGGTTTGGGACTGCTAACCAGACAAAACAAGACTCTGGCCAAGTCATATGTGCATTTGTCAAAATTTTTTATCACTAAACCATTATTGGATTAATTAAATAAATGAAATGAAATAATTGATAATTTTTGCCAACCATTAGTCCAACATTGAAGTATTTTTCCAGCTATTATGATAAATAAATCTGGTATGAATCTGTCACTTAATGTGTACAGTACAGTAGCTACAACTAACTTAATCTCTCTAACTAACTAACTGTCTGTCGTCTCTCCTCTATTTATCCCTCCAGGGCCGTACTACAACCCCAGACCGAGGCAGCGCATCCCCAGGGACTTGGCCATGTGCGTGACTCCCAGCGGTCAGTTCTACTGCTCCATGTGCAACTGCGGAGCCGAGCAGGAGACGGACTTCAGGCAGCATCTGGAGAGTAAGCAGCACAAAGCAAAAGTGTCGGAGTTAAGATACCGCCATGAGATGGAGAACCTTGGCTACAGCTAAGAAACACAAGGGAGGATGGGGGAAGATGAAAGACAGAGTGGGACAGAATAGATGGGAAGACAAAAAAAGAGAAGACCAAAGTGCAGCAAAGCAAATACTACCTGGTGTTTGAGGGGCATATTTAGTGAAGGGATTAGCCCAAATGGCCTCAAGACCTTGTTGTAATTCATTTGATTTACACTTAAACACTTAAATCCTCGTATTTGACATAATGCTCTACCATATGAAGCTATAATTGGATTTGATGGATTTATTTGATCTGGGTATTACAAATTTGGTCTGTATATTGAAGCAGGCCTCACCATGTATGCTGAGAACAGGAATTTGAGAAAAATGTGGATTTTTGACATACAAGTAAAAAGAAAGCCTTTTTATAGGCACTGAATCAGATCACATTTTTGACCCACCATTTTTTGTTATACTGTTTGTGGTTCCTCTAAGGCTTTGAGTGGGTTGCATTCTGACTCAGGATACAGGTAAATGAATTGCAAGTAAATCTTGAGCTTGTTCAGGCCAACATGACAGGAGAGGAGACACACTTAGGAAAGACGAGGACATGCAGAGGGTTCAAACATTACGACAGAGCGCAAAATGTTGAAAATACACTAGAGAGAAACCGGTTGGTAGAAGTAAAAGGATGCATAGAGGGAAACACTGGAAAAACAAACATCATTGGTGACAAAGTTTGAGACAAAATTCTTGAGTGTGAATCAGCCCTGCAGGTATTTTTGTACAGGCCCATACAGACTTTAGAGCCACGTAGTGACCACTGAGCCACATATTTAACATCTTTATAACCTAACACAGGTATAAAAAAAAAAAAAAAAAAATCGAAAGCACTATTTGCTAATTTAAAAAAACAAAGCACAACAAACATCACCTGGTAGAAGCAGTGTTACATGAATCTGTTAGCCTTAGCCGACCTCTCAGCGGTCCTTTGGAGTGTATTAGGCGGAAAGCTCCACCCTGGCTAGCCTTGTTTGTGCCTTTAGTGAGAATTTGGCTAGCCATTTTGAAAACCAATCTATAGTATGGATTGCGGTTTTCTATATTCTGTTTCATCTCTCTTCTCGTGATGAATCCACATAAATACTAGGTAAATATTCTTAAATTACGTTATAGATGTAAATATAGGATAATATACATAAATGCTATTGATTATTTGGTTAATGTTAGCCTAGCATATATTGCAAACACTCATAATGTATATAATAATTATCAGGAATCTCGTACAAAGTGTGCACTGACTGAATGTTTATCCATCAGCACTGCATTTTTGTGTGTAGATTTTACTGTAGGCCCTCTATACTACTTGTTCATTGGTGAAGTAACTCTGGTACCATCCGTCTAGTTTAAAGCTGCTAGCCTCATCATTGTGACTGTGCTGGAGGACCACATGCCAGGAAAGGCTGTCTCTGAGGCAGCAGGGTACAAGCTCAATATATGCCTTGACAACACAGCCAAACTGGCACTGTGATGGGAGGAAATGTACAAACACGTTGGGAACTCAGTAATGCGTGCAGCTGAAAGCATTTAACTCCAAACGTCTAATGAGTTTGCAAATTGCAAATGAACGTGTGCAGAGCTCATGGATGTTTCTGGTTGTAAGACATATCATTTAATTCTCCCTATCGGTCTTGATTCCCAGAGGGGACATACCCAGGTTTTACTGCTGTGTGAAACAGCTGCAGAGGACTGATGTGGATTGTGTCTGGATTTGTAGACACATCTTCTTTTTTCATTTAGTTTATTTTTTTTTAAATTTTTTTTACCCCGTATGAGCCAAGTCCAGCTGTTTTTGAGTGTTAAGCCCATCCTGAAAAGATCAGTCATGTAATCGGAATCAAATCTGATTTTCTCTTTTTGTTTATTTGATTATCTGGTCCAGTTCAGTGGTGCTGAGCTGAACACAGTGCAGTCGCAAAGCATTTGGATATATATATATATATATATATATATATATATATATATATATATATATATATTGGTTATATTGTCATACTTTAAGTGACTAAAGAAGAAAATGACAGGGTCAAACAATCTACATTTTTCTTGTTTGAAACAAACAACTCTTTTAAATAGTTATTTAAAGATTGATGATTCTTTAATCCTATGAATATAAAATAATACATATTTTATTCATGCCTCAAGAAATTATTTCATGTAGCAGTTAAAAGGATTTTCCATCTATATATTTAGATCTCAACATGTATCACATGTTACAAGGATAGAGATCTGTAGTTCAAAGGAGACTGCAGAACAGCAGTGCACACACACTCCCACATAATTCAATCAGTCAAAGGCCTGATCGGGTAATCAGAAGTGTTATAGAGGGAAATGAAAGCAGCATCCATGGTTTAGTTAGCTTTGGGGAGAGGCAGCTGTTCACGTCTTTCATTTGTCTCTAGAGCCCAAACACACACCTGATCACATACGTGAGGACACTCAGGAGAAAAGCACTGTGACGACAAAGAACTGTGGGGTTTTGGGATTTAAACGTGAGAGAAGAAGAGAGACAAACGGAGCAATGAAAACAAAATGCTAGGCTGTTTTATTAGCCCACTGTGTTGTATGGTTTAATAGAAAAGTAACACAGATAAGCTGATGAAAGCAGAGCTGTAACGGAAGCTGTGGGTGAGACAGCTAGTCAAAGAGTTCTTCAAATTGAACTGAGTTGCAGTCTGTTAATAGCACTCCTGCTCCTCCTTCTAGAAATAACAAGCTTTGTCTTACATGAAAGAATGGGTACCATAACCTTTTATTATGTTGACAGGCTCACAATCTAATGGAGCTACTGAACACCTGCAGCAAATGCATGAAATAATAAACCGCAAAGGAATGAAGGAAATGAGGAGATCGTAGAAAACTATCAAACTACTGAGAGGCATTGCCTTAAGAGCCTTTAAGATAAGCGAGTATCCTGGAAACCTTTTTGTGTCTGTTCAGTCACGTGTTTGGACTCTCTAAACCAGTGGTTCACGACCTCTTTGGCTCGGGACCACTTAAAATATTTACTTGAGATCCCTCGTTACAGATTATGGCCTTAAGTGTGGACAACCAAAGCTTGATTTTTCCTATAACAAAATTGTTTCTTTGAACAAGACAGGAAACTGCTCTGGGGCCCCAAATCCCCAGAGGCCCAAAATGTCCCAAGTTCTGATTGCCGATTGAATTTTGTACTTTGATAAATTGAGAAGTTGTGGGGAGTTTGCACAGCTAAAGTACATAAACTAAGGCAAGTTTTGCATAATAAGCTAATCTTGTCCTGCCCTGTCCTGTAGAGGAACCCTGTGTCAAAACCTTTACATGTATTTTTCTATTTCTATTGTGCTCACATGTTGCATATATCTCCCTAAAGATGTGTTTAATCAAATTACCTACCTATAGACATTTATAACCGTTTTTTTTCTCGCATTTTGTGGCATTTTTCAGCTTTTTGAAAAATTGACAAAGCAGACAGGAAACAAGGGGAGGGAGAGGGGTATGATGTGCAACTAAGGTCCCTGGCCTTATCCTCAGCGTTGCTGAATGTTGCGGTTAGGTTGCTTGCATTGCAAATATTAGTCTACCAAGCTGCTCGCCAGGTGGTATGATTCCAGCATATCATTGGTTGGCCTGATTGGCTTCTCGGTGTCTGGGCAATTAATGAAGCTATCATAGTCTGCTGATTTGCACTGTGCTAAAGAGAACTTGGAGGTAACCAGATACATACAGAATTTACCGTAGGGTGGGAGGTGGGGGGTCAACAGGGGTCCAACAGCAAATTTCTGCTCTGGGGTCCCTTAATGGGCTAATTCAGCAATGCATCTGAAGCCCGCAAAAAACCTTGCAAAAAGTTGTAAAAAAGAAACAAAAAAACGTGATTTTGAGTGGCAGAGACTATACTTCTTTCTTATCCCTTAAATTATCTTGTGTCCCCTCACACTTCAACTGTAAAGGCATTTTCTTTCTGCTTTTTTGTGACAATGTTATAGCTATCACAGCAATGGTTGTAGATTGGTTTTGCTTTTTGAAAAACATTAAAGATCACTGACCCTCCACTATATGAGTCAGGACACTGAAGGAGGCCACAAGAGGACTTGGACAAAATTAAACTATAAGTATTTATCACAATTAACATTTCATCCAAAGCCTCTTTATTCATTTGAAAGAGTTTTAAAGGGAACAATTCAAAAAGCGTCACTCTAATGGTATTTTCACTTGATTCAAGAACATCTTGAAACGAGGAGGCTCTAATTGAAATAACATAGTAAACACCATTTGTAGTTCATGGGCTGAAACATGCCACACCACTGGTAAACTGCTCCTTTTATACAGGACTATTTTTGGATGGATATTGTTGCAGTGAAACACTATTCTGCATTTAACGATCTTCATTGGTTGCACAAATGTTTTAAACAGTTGAGAGCCAACAAAATCAAAAAACCACTGTGGTAAATAATGGCATCTTCGTACAGCCATTTACTGTTAACAGGTTTAATAATTTGCCAATCAGCCTTTTTATTAGCTCTGTGTTCACTGAAAGGGATTAGATTGCATTAATGCTTCTAGAAAGACTGTTTAGTTGTTGTATAGTCTGGTAATATGCTAAAATAGTTCAAATACATATGGGGTACTGTTTTTGTTTGTTTAGTTCCAACTGTGTTTACTTGTTAGAGACTGTAACAGCTGGTAACTATAATACACTGAGAATTATTGGTTTCACTGTTCACTGCACACATTAACCAACGCTATTATCTGAATGCTGCGTTTCAGCACCATAACTTATGAGTTGAACTTCAGTGCTTCATTTTAAATCACAGAGAAGTGTTACATATTGCACCATATACATTGTATTTTGGTTTATTTTGTGCATGAGTAAAGTCATACTTAATAACTGTTTAAATGTTTCTACTATTGAGAGAAAATATGACCGGGAGGATGCTGTTCAAGAATGTTTGTTTACATGACCGGTCGGTTGGAAATGTCTGTATGCTGTGCTGAATCTACAAAAGGGCATTGGAAAGAATCATGGTTTTGTACTGAATATAAAAAGGCAATTGTAAAGAAAAGTATGTGTTGTTTAGTTCAGATGAAGACTTTGTTGTCATTATTTGCCTCTCAATAATTTGTATCCTAATGTTTACAAGGTGAGAAGTTGAAGCTGTTATGGATGTGTATTATATTTGTAATTCTGTGTATTCATGTGTTGCGCTGTTGGACTGATCAGACCAGGGCAGATGGGCAACACTGTGATATTAAGTAGAGAAAACCCCACTATAATCTGTAAACTATAACCTATAACCTAGCATTGGTACAAATTATTAGGCCTGTATCAAAAGATGTTTATCCATTACTTCAAAGAAAGAGAAAGAGTTATTATTGAGTTATTATTATTATTATTATTATTATTATTATATTAACGAACGCAGTTGTTCTTTGAAATTACAGTGACAAATAGTCACTAAAGAGTTTTTTAATCAATTGTCTGGAGAAAGTTAAATCCAAATTATTGGCTTATCACTTTTATGTTTATCTCAAAGGCTTTTTTAGTCCAACTGTTGTAGGGAATAGTAGCATTAGCGCGGGACCATGCACTGTTAAAATGAGGGCATGTAAGAGTCCGGTTGCAATCAAGTCCCCACAACAATTTGAACTGAAGAAGCTCTTTGGATGAAAAGTAAAGAGTCTTCAACCAAAACTCTTGTCCAGTGATTTTGATTTCCTCCAGATATCGTAGCTCCTGGATGATTGAGAATAACCTTCACATACTACATGGTATTTGTTTTATAGCAGGATTTGCAAAGTAGCATTTGTTGAAGGCAGAGTTTCAGATTTGGGGAAATATGCCTTTTCACTTTCTTGCCAAGCGATAGATGAGAAGATTGATACCACACTTGGGTTGTGTGGAGCTGAAGCCAGGAGGTGATTGGCTTAGCTTAGTTTAGCATAAAGGCTGGAAATGGGGAAAAAGCTATGCTGACTCTGTCTAAAGTTAATAAATCTGCCTGCCAACACCTCGAAAAGCTTACTAATTAACACGTATCTCGTTCGTTTGTGGTCTCACTCGTGTTCTTTGTGGTTTTAGAGGGAGTTGTGTAGTGCAACATTTTGGCAACCTCACAGTGACAACAAGACTCTGGAACGTCACTGGCACGAAACTCCCCATAAAACCACAAATAGTTGACCGTGGAGGTTCATTCGTGACCTGGGGAGAGCTGTGATAAGCTTTCAGTCAGAAGGTTCAAGAAAAGTCTTTATGCTAAGCTAAGCTAATCACCTCCTGGCTCCAGCTCCATACTTAATGTATGTATACAGAATAATACAGAAAAATGAGTGTCAGTCTCCTCATCTAACTGTAGGCCAGAAATAGAATATAATTTTTTTCCTGCATATACTCTGTGTGCTTGTCAACTTCAGCTATATTGCTTTCTAATGTTGTTACTCAATCACAACACAAAGCCCATGTATCCTGGTCTACAGACTGAGTCATTCTTGTACACTGACAGAATTCAGGACCCCTCACCTCCATCTACTGTTAGGGGCCCAAAAACCTCCTAGCAGCGCCCCCTGCAGGACAGTATGTACTCCTGTAGTCTCTGTGAAAACCTCATCACACTTTCAGTGCCTCTGAACAATGTTGCCAATATACCACTGACTGACTGGATGGATGCCTGGACAACTGATTTCTGAGGCTGTGTGTGTGTGTGTGTGTGTGTGTGTGTGTGTGTGTTTCCTGACGGGTGAATAAACGTGCAGATGATATTAATCACCAGACTGAGTTGATGATTATTACAGTGAATGTGTGTCTCATGTGTTCTCCTCCACGGCTCAGCTCGTAACGCTCCGGGGGAAATAACCGCTCTGTTAGCTGATGCTGTTATAGGCTCACAAGGAGGAGACGCTCTCCATAACCTAGTTTTCACTGCACTGATAGCCAGGCTTTACTCATTATTCTTGATGTAACCAATGCCAAGAAAGCTGTTCTTGTGCCCCCGGTAGTTTGTTTGTTTGCCTGTCAGCAGGATATCTCACAAACCTTATGAACAGATTGCCTGAAATGTGGTGTATTGGCCTCAGGTTTAAGTTTGGATTTATTCTTTGTTCTTTCTAATTTGCAGCTATTAAATCAGTGCTTCAATTTGGGCCAGTAATTCAATTACATTTTATTTATAGTGTCAAATCACAAGTTATCTCAGGACACTTTACAGATAGAGTAGGTCTATACTATGTACAATATTAATATGCTATCATTTACAGAGACCCAACAATTTCCACAAGAACATGCATTTGGTGCGACAGTGGCAAGGAAAAACTTTTTACAAGCAGAAAACTCGGACAGAACCCGGCTCTTGGTGAGCAGTCATCTGACATAAGCGGTTGGGGGGAAGGAGAGAGGAAAAGAGGGAGAGAGATAAAGAAATATGACTCATAATCATTTTAGCAGTGGGTATAATGGAATGACATGATGAACAGTGGCAATTATAGTAACAGTAAAAAAAAAGAACTTACCTGTATGGAGTACTGGCACATTAGATGTATGACCACCTTGCGTATTACTCAGTACAGTACAAATGAAGGCATGTCGGTAATACTGTCGTTATTGTAAGTGTTGGGCAAAATAGACCTGTTTCTAACTCATACCAGCAATACGAGAAGGTACGAGAATGTAGTAGAAGTAGTAGATAACTTTATTGTCCCTGTTGGATTTGCGGCACAGTCGCAAGGTACTTCATGACAGGACATCAAACATATGATACAAACAAATATATTTAGTAAAGCTGCTATAAAAAAGCTTCACCTCTAAAACCAAAAAAATCATAAATGCTTTCTTATCAGGGGTACATTTTAAAAATGATGCATGCACATGAATTGCTATTAATACTTAAATTAATACTAAAAGAAATTAATAACTCTTTTGCACAGTGCATGTTCTCAAATGCTGCAGGTGCATTGCTTAAACTATCCAATAAAATCAATATCTGAACAAATGAATGGACAAAAATAGTCCATGCAGTTGCTCAATAATGCTTTATTTTACAGTATATCTGCCTGTCTGAAAGCACTAAGAGGGGCACAGCTACAGTAGTAGCTACAGTAAGGTTAAATGGCATGTTTCATGTTTGAAAATGTTAAACTGCAGTCATCAGCACAGCTGCAGCTTTTCTTGCCCTATGTAGTTTAATTTGTCTTTATTAAGTCTTTAGGTGTACTACCAAGCTAGAGGATTGTTCTGTCCTGATACTGGTTTGCACTTTAGTACATTTGTGCCATATAGTTAATCGTAATAGTAATCTTTTAAAATCACTGCAAGGCTCTGAGCACTATGGGGAATCTTTGGTGCAACACTAAATGCTTATACAATAATGCCAATACAATGACTATTTTAATCTGCAATAACTGATTTTTTTGGACACTGGGGGCAGTGGAAACAAGTTGTAAACAACATTGACATATCATCTTCTCACTAGCAAACAGTTGCTTATTTACACATCCAGCAGTTACAGTTGAACATTATCATTCATTTAGAGTCGTTTTTCTGGCCACACGGTGAATGCGAGTCTAATATTCCCTCTGCTTTTAGCTCTGTTTCTGGTCTCTCCTAACTTAAATATATTGGCTATTACCACAATCACAGAAAGCAAAGAAGCTATTATGCACTATTTACACATTCTTTCTTTTAATCCATTTAAAAATCAATTTTTGTTTAGTGGCCCTTTCTTTTTTCTAAGGGTGTTGTAATTGATGTGCTTTGTTCCCTGCTAGAGGACTGTAGGTCAGTAAGGCAAACAGTTGTTTAGACATTTACGAGGAAGTGATGAACCCTTTGTGGAAACTGAATTTTTCCTGGAAAACACACACAGAGAGAGAGAGAGAGAGAGAGAGAGAGAGAGAGAGAGAGAGAGAGAGAGAGAGAGAGAGAGCAATAGATAGGGCCAGTATTTTGTTTGGCTCAATATGAAAGACCGCTGTAGATTTCCGATCATGTCTCAGACAGCCTGGGGACATGCAACAGTGGTCTTTGTTCAACTATTATGACTGAACAGTGAAGGAAAAACAGGAAGTCAATCACTGAGTTGATGCAAAATGCCCAATAACCTGTAGGGTGCCCTTTGAAAGGCATGTGCATTTCTGAAGAATAGTGGCTGAATATGCATCTATAACATGTTAAAAGTTAAGGAGTTTGAGGCTAAACGATTCCAAAGCAGTACTTGTAAATTTATTACACAACTAAAAATCATGTAGAACAAATCATTTGATGCTGATAAAATACTTTTTGAGAATACAACTACTGGTACATTACAGGGTTTAAAAAGTGACACTCTAGGTCAGGGGTCTCAAACTCAATTTAGCTGGGGGCCGCTTGAGGCAGAGTGTGGGTCAGGCTGGGCCGCGTCAAGTATTCAACAAAAGTATTCTTTGTTTGCTTTCTTAAATAAATCTTGTTGCATCAATAGACATTTTTTAAGATTGGCGACTCGGTTCTTTCTCTCATCTCCCTGGTATTTTTTATACTCTTCAGCATGTCTAGTTGAGTAATGACGTCTGATGTTATATTCCTTGTACACCGCAACTTTCTCTGTGCATATAAGACATGTAAGGGTGCTCCTGTGCTCGATAACAAAATATTCCGTCTTCCACTTTCACTGAAATTGCCTGTGCTCGTCGCCAACCTTTCTCTTCACGGCACGTTTTGAGAGAGACATGACTGGAACTGGGTGATGGCATATATTTTCTGTCACTCCGGAACACGTTTCTACCAAGTGACTAACGTTGATACTTCCGTTGACAACAAACGCCACAGTCACGAGACTAGCTATGGTAGCCCGTAAGTGATAAAAAAATAAAAGCAGTGTTGTTCAGAACAACACGCGGGCCGCACTGAAACTAAACTTTGATGTCAAGTAGGGGGGCCACAAAATATCAGCCCGCGGGCCTCAATTGGCCCCCGGGCCGCGAGTTTGAGACCCCTGCTCTAGGTACTGAAGCTGCAATGATTATTTGCTTCATCAATCAGTATATTAACAGAAAAGTAAACTCAAATGTGAATATCTGCTTGTTTTCTTAGTCTGATATGACAGTAAACAGAATATGTTCAGGTTTTGGACTACTGCTCACCACAGGCTCTGGGAATTTATGATTGGCATTGTTTACTATTTGTGGATTTTATAAACCAAACTATTAATCAAAGAAATAATTGGATTAAAAAAATCAATTGCGGAATCACTAGGTACAATATAAATAACTGGGGAGTATAAATCTATTATTTATAATATATTATAAATATATAAAAAAGAAATATATTAGATATTATATACATAGATATATTATTTAGTATAAACACCCTGACTTGGTTAAAAAAAAAAAAAAAAGGCATCCTGGGTGATTTCCTTTCATAGATTATTTATCTTAGCATCCAGAGCTGTAAACGTGCATGTTTAATAACAGTTTTCACCAATGCATTGATTGATATAATAATATCTGATATGTATATACATTCTTGTTGTTTAGCACCTTCTCCTGGTCATGACACAGTATGACACACGGTGTGATTTTGTGAATGACCGTGATATATTTAGTTTAGTATGTTTGGGGCTTTTTTTGTATGAATTACTTTGTTGGCCCATCTGTAGCAAAATACCATTTATCCTACAATGTTTTATGTGTACAGTTGCCAGTACATTTACTCAAGTACTGTACTTAAGTGCAGTTTTGAGGTACTGCTACTTAGTATTTCCATTTCATGCTACTTTATACTTCTACCCCACTTAACTAAGTCAATATGGTACCTTTTACACAACATTTATATGACAGTTACTAGTTACTTCTCAGATTCAGATTATTAATACAAAATATAAATCGACTAATTAGTGATGATCTATTATTATGGATTACGCTAACCAGCAGTATATAAAGTAGTTAAAATGAGCTCCACTTTTACCAGCTGCAACAATAGGGATGCTTACATATTAATGCATCACTGATTATAATCCAATAATATAATATTCTGAAATGGGACATCTTGCATAATAAATACTTTGACACTGTGGTATTGCTAGTTTTACTTTACTAAAATATTTAAGTACTTCTTCCACCACTGACATATTTAAAATGTGTTGAGGTTACAATTATATGCCCCACATTATTTATGTTTGCATTTTTTTCGTAAAATCTACATTTATGTGCATTGTCAAGTATTTGTTAAAAGTACATTAAAAAATCTAACCAATTTGAACACAGCATACCATGTGCAACATTTGTTTACTCCATTCCTTCCATAGCTGGTGGCCAGTGGCTGGTAGTAAAGGTAGCTGAAGCACCAGCAGCACTAGTCGTATTGGTGGAGAGAGCAGGGAGTGTCAAAAAAGTGTCTGCCTGAATCATTTCCTAGTCTGGAGAGGCAGGCCCAGCAGAAGCTCTGTCCACACTGAGAGCACGTCATCATGTTACATCCTCTGTTCTTCTACAACACAGAAAGCATCATATGCATTAGCAAAGACACAGTCAAAACTTTAAACACATGCGTGTCTGTTTTTCATGAGTTCATGTGTATGTATGCAAATAAGTTGCCAATAGGTAAATAACTGAATACCTCTATTCTGCAGAAGCAGTGAGGACAGTATTTGCTATTGGAATCTATCCAGCTTTCACTCAGAAGGTCCTCCATAGTGTTCTGCATTCTACTTTGGCCGTATCTGCTCTCCAAGAGGCTCTGCCTCTTGTTACTGCCACTGGCATAGTCGTCCAACAGAGCCCTCAGCCCCTCTGAGACACACACAGAAACACAGAGCACTGCTTCAGGTACACATCCAGACACATCTGCATCCACACAAATCAGTGGTGGGATGTAACTAAGTACATTTACTCAAGTACTGTACTTAAGTACAAATTTAAGGTACTTGCACTTTACTTGAGTAATTTCTTTTCATGATACTATATGCTTTTACTCGGCTACATTTCAGAGGGAAATATTGTACCTTTTACTTCACTACAGTTATTTGACAGCTTTAATTACTAGTTACTTTAGATATTAGCAAATAATAATAATAATAATAATTGCAGAAAAAAAGTTTTCTTACACATTTGATTTTTTACACAAAAATACACGCACGTGCGCGCACGCACACACACACACACACACACACACACACACACACATGTTTGTGTACCTTCTGACTGTGGCAGGTCTATACTGGCTTGTATTTCCGTGTTAATGTTCCTCTTTACCCGACAGTCACCTGTTCCATGGTACGTCTTCTTGCAGGTGACACAGAAGGCAAAGCGGCACACAGAGCACAGAGCTGCAGTGCTAGATTTCTCCACGATGACGGCTGAACCACAGGTACGCCGAGGACAGTACACCACATCTATGAGGAGGAGAAAGAAGAGACATAAGCAGAGACTCCTCCATGAACACAATGTAAAATGAAATTATTTTTTTCCCCCATAACAATAAGGTGCTAAAAATGTTCTTTGTGTTTTTTATTAGTGGTGCTTTCACAGTTGGATTGCGAATAGCAAAATGACATGCATGAAATGAAACAATTCGAAAAAAAACATTTTAATACACTTCTATGCAGTGACAAATGAAAAACATGCTATCTAATTTCTGACTTCCCCAGAGAAGGTGCTATATTTTATCTCTGTATAAAGGCTTTGAATACTTCCTCAGTTTAACAAGAATATAAGGGAAACACACCAGCCATGCAGTCCAGAGTTGACTGTAGCAGGAGACGATCATAGCGGCTAAACAGCTCCTCCCCTACCAGACGCTTCACCTACCAAACAGGGAAAATCAAGGCAAAGTGTGTGTCAGGGAAGTCATGTCATCTAAATTACAGTAAAATGCAAGTGATTTATTTTTGCTATTAAATAGTAGTGTCTTTTGTTGAGCTATACTGAAATATCGGCTGATATTATTGCAGCTATTGGTATTGGTGTACATCTGCAAACATGCATAAGTAACAAGAAATTTCATATATATAATAAATATATATGCAGAAGTTTAGAAAACGTATTGCCGTTACATAGTTTGTCCACCAGAAATCACATTCGCATCTTCAGTGTTGGAAAGTAACTCTGTACATTTACCTAATTACTGTACTGAGGTACAGTTTTGAGGCACTTCAGCATTTCCATTTAATGCTACTTTATACTTTTACTCCACTACATTTTAGAAGAAAATGTATTTTTACTTCACTGTATTTAATTAAACAGCTAGATTTAACTAGTGACTTTACAAATTCAAAATACTGTAATTATACAAAATCATCTTACAAAATATGATGCATTGTTATATATGAAAAATGCCCGACACTATATATAAAGTTGCTAAATTGTGCTTCAGCTCAGCTGCAGCATTAAAACACTACTAACATGTTAATGCATCAACAATAATATAATAAAATAATATAAACTCTAGTTTGCATATTGAGTACCTAACTTTTGGTACTTCAAGTAATACTTATGTACTCTTACTTAAGTAAAACTTTGAATTCAGGCCTTTTACTTGTATTGAATCTTCAAATTGTACTGTTGCTACATTTACTTAAGTAAAGGATATAAATACTTCTTTCAGCACAGATCTTGTGTTTTAAGGCTTTAGCATCCCAAAGCCTTAAAACACAAGAAAGAGCTTTAAAGAGAAGCTGTAGTTGGCAGAGAGAACATACACATAGGTCAGGACTGTACCTGTGCAGGTGTAGGGGTGGCAGAGCAGTCTGCCTCAGGACAGGTGACAGCCCGGATGTTCCCCTCTGTTATCTGGAGCTTGCAGAACTCGGCAAGACAGGCCTGGCAGAAGATGTGGCCACACTCGGACAACTGCACACAGTCCGAACCGAGCCAGCCCATAAAACACACACCACAGTCAAACACTGTGGTGGCAAACGCTTTCTGTTTCTGAGTCGCATTATAGATCAAGAGCTGGCACAGAAGAGTTTGTGACGGAGTTTGGGAAAGACCAGGGAACGTTTGGGTTTCATTACGAGGGGATTCTCTGGGGTCGATTGGCAGAGAAGCAGCTCCTTGTTCACTTTGATCCTGTGGGTCTGAGGAGCTAGAGGGAAGTATTAATGAGACTGAAACATCCCCTTCATTTAAGAAAGCTTCCTGGCCACTTTGACCAGACTGGGCAAATGGAAGACGCTTCGATTGGCCTGCTGCTGAGTACAGATCATTCTCTAAGTCAGCCTTGAACTCTGAGGTTTGGAGGGTCTGTTCAGCCTCCCTCACGTCTGAGGCCTGTGCAATATGGTGCGAATCATTAGAAGTGTTTTGAATCAATGCCACAGCTCCCTGAGAGTCTGTGCTGCTCCAGTCTGAGATTGAAGGATCTTGGCCATCAGCAAGAATCACTATCGGATGCTCAACTTCTAACGATGGCGCAGAGAGGTCCGGTTTACATGGATCTAAGACATTATAACTTTGGCAATCTGTGGGTCCTGTCTTTGGAGTGTGTTGATTATTTTTTGGTTCAGAGTGTGCAGCATTTAAGGAGTCCTGGCTATCGTACTGGGTGCTGTGTTCATCAGAGGGGAGCTCCAGCAGAGTATGGATGTCCAGGAACCTTAGGGCATCTTCTTTAAGAAACTGTACCCAGGAGAAGAGCACCACAGCACCAGCAGTGGCCCGGTAGAGATCAGTGAGCTGAGCACTCAGTGCAGAGAGCTGTGGGAGGTGATGGCAAATAGACTGATGTAATCTTTGTTGACCCTGTGCAATCTGCATTCATCTCGCCTGGCAGGTTGTAAATGTGACTCATACTGTTTCAATTGAGCCACATGGCTTCTACGACTACTGGTTACCTGAGTGTGTGTCAGCCAGCTGCAGGTGAGGGTGAAGGAGGGAGGGGAGGAGGATGGGTAGTCCTCAGGGAGCTCAAAGCTCAGTAGCAGAGGTGGAAGGAATGATAACTCATACTGTCTCAGCGTTTCACCTAAGGAAAAGAAAGAAAAAAAGAATACGACATGACCAAAGTATATTATATGTTAAATATTCAATACTTAAAGAAACATTCCTGGTTTCATCATTATTTCTCTTGCTTTTACACAGCCTGTGGGGACACTGAACTTATCCAGACATAACATTTAATTTCAGTCGACTGTTAGGCCTACTGTTTTACATTTTTGGACATTCGCATTCATGACACATTTACAATTTTTTTTTTAATATATTTTAAAACATTTCTTGAAATTATTTGTAATAAATTAAGTTAATGAATTAACTTAGGTTCGGGAGCAGGTCGACGCCACACCTCTTTAAATTCCAAGCCAACCGACTCAGCGGTGTTTATCTTCGCATTCTCGACCCACCCTCCCTGCCTTTTACCTTTGATAGCTCGACTTCTCACTTACCTCATCCCTTCCTACTTAGTCCAGTGACTTCCTCTCTTATTTCTTATCCTAGGTACGGCCCGGGCGATATGAAATCAGCTCGGGGGAAAGCACCTGAGACGGAACACCCACTGAGTCTCACTCCGCCCGGTCTCCAGTAGCCTACATCCTACCGGACCAACCAACCAGACGACTCTTTTCAATCTCACCCCCCATCCAAATCTATTTCCTATGCTCTTAACATTCAATATAATCAAGCATTCATTACATCTTTAAATTACATATTGTTGTGGCGTGGTCCTTGCTAGTAAAAACAGAATAAAATTATTTTATAGAAGCTATACAATGGGTAGTTTTCCATGCAAAGTAAATTGACAAGACATATTTTCCCAGTCAACACAACCTACACCCACATTATATTAATATGAACACAGAAGTTCATATTAATATAATATTTTTCTAACCGGCTTACCTTCTTTCAGAGCCACAATAAACTCTGAAGGCAGCTCAACAGATACTCGAATTTCTCCGGCAGACTTCGACTCATCCCGGACGAACTCCTCCGAATCAAAGATACTTTGGAAGGCGAGCAGTTCGTCTTCCTGCTCCTCCATGTCCGCATTCATAGCTCCAGCTCCAATCACGAGAAGTCTTTGAATAATTCGTTTTCTGCTGGAGTTTAGTAGACGTCTGGAATTGCAGTTGTTTCGGCGGCTTTGTCTCTTTGAACAATAATTGAAAGTCTTAGTATAACAAAAAAAAGCTTGTTTAATTTTCGGTGCAACGACAGCCTGTAACGTTATGCCAGCCTGCTCCGGCTCTGGGTCCTGTCTGTTGACTGACTCATAGGTGTATGATTCAAGGCGCAGGATACAGCAGCAAGCTCACCCCACAGTGCTGCTGTTATGACTATGCAAAACAGGCATTAGGTCATTTACGGTAATCATGTTCAACACACTTTTCTTTGCACAAATAACCAACATATAATGATACTGTAAAGACGACCTGGATAAGACATTCAAACAAAAATAGGAGATTTATTTGAGTTCTGTATTTACTTTACTTATTATAATTATTATAATACTTTACTTGAATAGTCTATTTTACTTCATACTTAAATACATTTCAAAAGGAAATACATTTATTTGACAGTTTTAGTTACTAGTTACCTTTTTGATTAAGATTTGAATTCTTTTAATTTAATTCTTGTGTCCATATGGAGGGGCCCAACCCCTAGGTTGGGGACCACTGGTCTGTCTTATACACCAATATAAAACAGTAAAAAACAGTATATAAAGTAGTTGAAACTCACTCCAACACGACCAGCTACAGAACAGTAAAACGTTACTTGCACATTGTTGTATAATCTTAAAATGTCCTATATAATATCAGTCACAGGGGACTTCTTATGTAGAACAAGTACTTTTTGATACTTTAAGTACAATTTCCATTTCAAACTTCTGTACTTTTATTTGAATGAAATGGCTGATGAAGACCACGAGATGCAATTGAAAGCTATGGAAAAGTGGAACTTGAGTTAATATTTTTGTCGTACTTCTCCTTATTCATTCAAAAATCCACCAGAGGATATTACGAAAATGAAGATCAACAACAGTAATAGCTTTAGTCAGAATGTTTAGATATAAAAGAAGTCATATGCAAAAATCTGGTACTGATTTGAAAATATGTAAATTCAGCCATTCAGTGTTTCTGTGGCAATAGCACAGATAGGGAGAAACATTATTACACTTTTATCATAATACTATAACAGATGATTCCAAATCGACAAGTATAAATACGCCAAAGAAATATTATTATGGCACAACATAATGTCATCATCCTTTAGCCAAATATATAAAGAGAAAGAAATGATGTAACAGAAGTGCATTGCAGTATTGGGTAGATAAAGTTGTACTCCAGCTGTTATTAAGTATGCAAAATGTTAGTATCCATCAGTTGAAGCTGTAGTTTTCCTTCAGGTTGACTTGGCTCTCCAATACCTTCTCTGCCATGCTCAAGGGCTTGGGGGCCCTTTGGGTTTTCAACTTGACACTCAAGGGCCTGGGGACGGTTTTGGATTTCAACATGGCAGTCAAGGGCCTGGGGCCTTTTGGGGATTTAAACACAACACTCTTCTGGATGCCATCAGCAGATGCTGGATTGAGAGAGACAGATAGACAAAGTATTTACATGCTCTGTTCATCCAAAAGATAAAACCAAATTAGTATTTCCCATCTATTGTACATCATTATGACTTTATCCTACAGATATCACAGATTCAAAACACTATGATGAAGTTATACATTGTCATTTTATTAAAAGCTTATTTGAGCTTCGGTGCTCCCGGGGTAGGGTTTGGGGCTGGTGCTATTTGGTTTTCTGGGTTGGAGATGGAGAGGCCCTAATTCCCACCTGACACCCGGATACACTCGTCCTTGTGTCTTTCATCCCATGCTTTTAGTTTGCAGGTCCTGGAGCAGTAAAAGACCTTGTGGCAGCGGCTACATGCAGTCAGCTTCACGGACACCGAGCGACCACAGTGATAGCAGAACCTAAACGCTAGTTTCCTAAGAAAAGATTCACACACAGAGTTGTAAACTGAAACATTTCTGTTTCCTTATTTTGACTTTGAGCTCTCAGACAAAATTGTTGATTCAAAGTTGGACAGAGTACAAGTTCAAATGACAGGGATGAGAAAAATAAAAAGGACAATATGAACACGAATGTGTGTCAATTGTGTGTGTATATGTACCTGTGTTTTTCTGTTATGGTCGATAGACTTTCACAGCTGGGGAGGGGCACGTTTGAGGAAATGGCACCTGCTCCCGTGCTACTCGTACCTGTTACATAAATACAGTGATGACTGTGATTCACAGCCATACTCAAAACAAAAATTAATAGATATTAGTAGATATTTTTGCCTTAAAAAAAACACAAATACACTGTACTGACTATTCAACGTAAGATGTAAATTCTCCCTCTGGCTAGCAGTCTGTCTTAGCAGATCTCCCATCATGCTCAGCAGCTGGCGCCGTGCTTTGAATGTTTCTCTCTCCCGCATGTTCAGAGCATGGAAGGGAGTGTTGGCAATACGAAAGTCCTAGATAGTGACATATAACATACAGACAGCTATTTAGGTTAAATTATGCAAAAAAGAAATGCATCTGAATAAAAGATTGGCATACATGAAGGGGGGCAAAATATTAGAAACACCAGTCAATATAATGGAGTCCAGTACAACTCAAACACTAGTTATGGCTTTAAAAAATAACCACAAATTTGAATCAACAACTCTTTGACACAGTCTCTACAAAAGCAAATCCATATGTTTACAAAGATATGATTTATTGCAAGGTTTGTGTATTTAACTGAAGTCAACTGAAATGCGTACAGCGATGTGTTACCTGGTTGAAGGAGCAGTGTGCATAGTCGACTGCGGTTCCCACAACATCACCCACCGTAACTGGCATCAAGATGTCGGCACCAGCCTTAGCCAACATGTCCAACTGCATTAGAGACACATTACACACACACACACACACACACACACACACACACACACACACACACACACACACACACACGATTCAACCTTAGAGGAGGTGAGCAAAAAATCAAAAATAAACAGTCAACACTGTAAATGTATCAGGCAGCTACATGTTGGAAATAAATATAAATGTATAAATGCCTGACAAATGTCACTGTAAAAGTCTTAATGAGGGTTTATCGGGTGAATACCCATCCACCAAACATTTTCATCTACATATAGGGCTATTTGTCTGTGCATGTGTGCTTGTGTGCGTACCAGCTTAGCTCTGTTGCCACCTAAGTGGTAGTTAATGTTGGCGAGAGCACAGAGGGCGCTGCCCACCCTGCGGCCCAGAGGGATGTTGGGATTTGCACCTCCGTTCAACAGCTCCTCCACTGCCTGAACAGGGAAAAGGAACAGGTTCAGAGCAAGGTTCAGGTTTTGTAGGCATGTACAGTATTGTGTGTGTGTGTGTGTGTGTGTGTGTGTGTGTGTGTGGGTGGGTGGTCTACCAGGTCATTCCCACTTGCTATAGCCAGGGAGAGAGGTGAGTGTCCACTCCAGATGAGGTCTGTGCTGGCTCCGTGGGAGAGCAGGAGGGCTACCACCTTGCTGGCATTCTGCAAAAAACAAACAAACACAGAAGTCCTTTAAATGGAACACAGTATTACTGTTAGCAAACCTCATGGTATTTGTGATTTTCTGCCTTGTAATAAATACCCTGCAGAGGCAACAGCCATGCAAAGTTTTGTGTTAGTAGTAAAGATATTAAATGTCTTCTTAGCCATTGTATTTAACCAGTAACAATAAAAGCCATTCTGTTGAAAGTAAAATAAACTTAACAACTAATTGTTTGAACTCTTTGTGTATTTTTGTGTGTAACATGTTTCCTTTGTCATTCTGGGACACTGGGTAAATATATACTCAGCAAAAAAATAAACAACAAGATTTAACAACTAAGACATGAACTGAACAATTTCCATAGACATGTGTCTAACAGATATGGAATAATGTGTCCCTGAACAAAGTCAAAATCAAAAGTAGCCCTCAGTATCTGGTGTGGCCACCAGCTGCATTAAGTACTGCAGTACATCTCCTCCTCATGTACTGCACCAGACTGGCCAGTTCTTGCAGTTGTTGTTGCCATCCTGTACCTGTCCCGCAGGTGTGATATTCGGATGTACCGATCCTATGCAGGTGTTGTTACACGTGGTCTGCCACTGCGAGGACGATCAGCTGTGCTTCCTGTCTCCATGTCGTGCTGTCTTAGGCGTCTCACAGTAGGGACATTGTAATGTATTGCCCTGGCCACATCTGCTGTCCTCGTGCCTCCTTGCACCGTGCCTAAGGCACGTTCACGCAGATTAGCAGGGACCCTGGGCGTCTTTCTTTTGGTGTTTTTCAGAGTTAGTAGAAAGGTCTCTTTACTTTCCTCATTTTCTTATAACTGTGACCTTAATTGCCTACCACCTGCACGTTGTTATTGTCTTTTCGACCGTTCAACAGGTGCATGTTCATTAATTGTTTATGGTTCATTGAACAAGCATGGAAAACAGTATCTTTAAAATACAGTGTCCTGAAAAAGGGGCGTTTCTTTTTTTTGCTGAGTTTTAGTATGATCATTATCAAGTCATGCAACATGCTACGGATTAGAACAGTCCATAGCATCATGTTTAATCAGTGATGGTATGTATAGGTGTGAGCATGTGCACGTACAGTATGTACTGACCCGGTAGTCACCGTCTCTCTGGCAGGCCACGTGTAGGGCTGTTTGGCCTCCTTCTTTAAGATTTGGGTTCCCATCGGTGCTCAGTGGTTCCTGGGACTTCATGAAAATCTGCAAAAAAAAAAAAAAAAACACCTCAAATTAAAACTCTGTTCTTACCAGACTTGAGAAACTTGAAGAAAAAAAATTACACTCACCTTATCCGGCTCATAGATCTCGTTCTGGTTGCTTGCCTTTGTGTCAGGGTCAGTGACAGCATGGAGTAGCAACTCGGTGATTATGGGACCTGCTGGACCTGGCAGTGCTGCAGCTACATGTAGGGGATACAGACCTTTTTCCTACAAAGGATGAGGGTCATTTTATGTTTTTATGTTTATTTTTTTGTTATGGAATTTGTTTAAGGTTTTGAGGGATCACTTTTCTGTGTGACTCAACAAACGTGTATTGTGTGACATTACTGAAAAAAGAATTCTACCTCCGGTGGAAGGGGAATGTCAGTGCGAGCTCCACACAGCAGCAGTCTCCTGACGGCCTCAGTGTCAGCCGCCATAATGGCTAAAAAGAGGACCAGCATGGGGATCCTGGACGCGTTGGGGTCAGCTCCCCGTTCCAATAACAGCTTCAAGGTGTTCAAACGAACACGGTGTCTGGTCAGAAAGACACAACACAAAGACAATCAGTTTAATCAGAACATAGCGAAAGGGTACAAGGAAAGAGGTGACTTACTCAGTTTTCATGGCAGCCATTTTGCGCACAGTCCCCTGTGTGTCAGAGCGTTGAGGGATCCCCGTGCGACTCAGTGCTTCTGCTGAGCGCTGCATCACTTCCTCTGTGACCTGGATTTTATAGCTGCTGACGGAGTGGGCAGAGTCAAAGGCCGTTTTTTGGGTCAGTTCTTTGTCTTTGCCCTGCTGCAGACAGAGTTGACCAGACAACATTAAGTTCAAACAACTTAAAAAAAAAATTATACAATTATAGTATGGGATTTCTGTGCTTTATACCTGAACTTTTCCTGCTGCCGTAGTTTGACATTCCTTCCACTGCACACTGCCCAGTGCGATGTGACCATCATACACCTGAATGAAGCGTTCCACATCAGGCATGTCCTTACGTCCTCTGTCTTCTCTCTCCTTTATATGCCCTTCATGATTATTCCTTACTCTCTTCTCCACATCTTCCTCATCCTCCCCGCTCACTTCCATATTCTCTTTCCTTGACTCTGTTTCTCTCCTCTCACCAAGCTCAACATCTGCCTCGCTCTTCCTTAATTCTCTTTCCTTCCCTTTCACCTCACTTTCTTCATTTTCCCACGTTTGATCACATCTGCTCTCTATCTCTCTTTCCTCCGCTTTGCTCTCATTCTCATCCTCCCTGCTGTCCCTTTCTTCACTCTCTCTAACATTTCCCTCTCTCTCTGTCTCCTTGCAGTCTCTTTCCTCTCCTTCTACCTCTTTCTCCTTTCTCTCCTCCTCCTGTAGGTGTTTAGTGTCTGCAGGAGTCTCAGGTTCATTCAGGCCAGGCCAGCGCTCAGTGATGCGCTCAGTGATGAGCTCAGAGTTAAGAGACACTTTACAGCTGTGATGTAAGATGTGCTCTGTTAGTTCTTCCGCTGTCCTGAAAATCCCAAAATAAATATGGAACTTAAATAAACTTGTTTTAGAGAAATACATGGTCAAAGGGTGGTAACACTGTAGGGAGTGACAAATCTATGAATATGACATTGGCAAGACCATTATCAGTGAACTTTTTTCTGCTGTGCGTAACAGGATATACTGTACAATATATACAGTTTCTCCTGATCAATATGTGAGAGAGGTGATATCAGCTACATTCCTACTGGTGAGTCAGATAGGTGACTAGTTGCTCAGGATTGTGTTATTGCTCTGAGGTCTGTTGTTAAACCTGGGTGTGTCTGTAGTGAAGTCCACTTGGCTGATCTGGGGACTGTTCCCACCTACAGATGGAGACCTCAAAACCTGACAACACAATACAGTGCAATTTGTTTCATTTTAATTGTCTGTACAAAACACAGTTTCATATATGTGCACTACAAATCTAGAGTTGATGAGGAAACAGAGAGAAAAACTACATTAGGTAGAATCTTACTTGAGTTTTGGCAGGTGGTTCAGCCAAAGTGGTGTACAGAGACTGAAAAGGGTAGTAGAGGACATGACACACAGCCAGGGCAGACATGCCTTCACAATTCAACTTATCAATATCGGCACCCATATCCAACAACAGCTGGATCACATCATTATTGCAGTTTACCTGAAAGGTACAAGAAACAAAATCAAACAATCAGAGACAAACATGAGACTAAAACTAAAGAATAAACATTTTAATCTTTTATTTATTTGTCTTTTTTGCTGTAATTGATGAAATTGAAAAAAAAAAAAAAAAAAAAAAAAAAAACATTTTGAAACCTGGCTTGGATAACAATCAAATAGCAAATAAGAAAAACTGAATAAATAAATAAATAATGTGTTACTGTGGCAGCGATCAGTGCAGTGTGTCCCTGTGAATCTGCTACATCAGGGTGGACCAAACCAGTCTGGAGGATCTGTGACACAGCCTGCAGTTCACCTCGGGAGGCATGCTGGATCAACAACTCGGAACTGACTTCCAAAGGCCCTTTAGGACCAAAACTTTCCCTGTTCAGAGAGAGAACAGCTGCCACATCCCAGCCCACATTTTCAGCCTGTAGTCTGAGACACACACAAATACATACATACAGTATTAGCAAACATATTATTTCAGTTTACTCACAAAACTGTACCTGTACATGATATGTTTGTCTTGTTATTTTATTCAATACTGGTGCCAGCAAAATGTTGATGTATGTCTGACCTGTGTCTGTGTATGTGAGCCTGCATGCGGGCCTGTAAGGGCAGGGTGGAGAGTGGGTCTCGCTCATAGCCTTTGTGCGGATAAGCTTCTGGCTCCCACAGCTCGCCATAGAAGTGTTGATCCAGCTCTCTTCTTCGGCCAGGGGGCAGCGGCAAGTGGTCACCATCTGTTGAGTAACTCTCCATGCCGGGGGGAAGGATAAAAATATCATCTGGGAGCAGATCTGTTTCTGTATCCACCTGAGGAGGATGGGGAATTAATTGATCTGTTTTGAGTTAAGTTACTAAGCTCATATAGTTCATTGTAGCAGTACTTTACCTCAGAGTCTGTCCTGGCTTCTGTCTGTAAACCACTAGTGGAAGGCTAGTAAGAGGAGGAGAGGAGCAGAGATGTCAGTTAAGAATATTTTGAAAATGTATACATATATAGTGACATCATTTACTATAATTTGTTTGTGTAAACACCACATATTTGGGGAGCAGGGGGGGTTGGAAATAAATCAGTAGAGTTAAAAAAAAAAACATCAATATATACATATACTCATGGGAAAAATGCCACAGAGGTTTCTATAAAACTAACAAAGGCAATGCATAGGGTTGCTGACTGGCTGCAACATTCCTTACATTGAATGTTGACAAGTCTGCTACAATGTTTTTCACAAACAGGTGCAAACTTAGAGAGTGTCCTGACATCTTTGTAAATGGGCAAATAATAAAAAATGTGGACCAATTCAAATATCTGGTTGTCACCCTTGATCCAACTCTCAGCTTTAAAAAACATCTCAAAAAGCTGGCCAACACACTGAAGTTGAATCTCACTACAGAAACATAAGAAATTCCCTTACTGTTGAGGCATCAAGTACATACCTATACGCAATGATTATTCCACATTTTTTATATTGTATTTCAAGCTGGTCTCAGGCATGTAAACAGCCCTAAGGCCACTTGAATCATTATAAAAAAGTGCCCTCAATATCCATGACAAAAAGCCACGTCATTACCATCACTGTCATATTCTCACTAAATATGACATGCTAAATCTTGAAAATGTTATATTTCACTCAAATGTTTGCTTCATTTTTAAAATTATTCATAATCCTTCTGCTCCTCCTCTGAAAAGATGTGTTACACTCTGCTCTGAAAAAACAACATTGGTAACTAGATCCTCCACAAGGGGTAAATGTAGTCTTCCACAACCCAAACTGCATTTTGGAGGACATCATTCTCCTTTGTGGCTTAAAATCAGTGGAATACTCTTCCTACAGAGCTAATTTCATGCACTATATATCGGGGCGGCTGTGGCTCAGTGGTAGAGCGGTTATATAAATACAGTCCATTTACATTCACTAACTTACACTCATTTTCACGCTTAGCAAAGCATTGTTTGTTAACTAAGCAGACTTGCTCCCACCAGTAAATTGATGTGCTACATTACTGTGTGTTTTTGGGGTGGGATAGGGGAACAATAATGTAAGATTTTCATGACTTTATGTATCTGTATTGTATATGTTGTACTGTAAATACTTTGTCTGTATTTTAATGTGCCATCTACCTGCCCAGGGACTACGGGCGGAAATTAGCAATTTGCTACAACCTGGCACAAGACATCTATTAATGTTTTTTGTGCACTGTCCCTGTTCAAATAAATAAATTACAATTACAATTACAACAAGAAATACAATGATTTAGTGTCTTACAGAGATGTTTTGGACAATCTGGTAAGGAGAGATGTTCTGTTTTACATAGTAATGGCTTGGTTTTAAAAACAATAACACATGACATTTTAAACTAAACATACGTATTAAAAAGATGTTTTAGCCTGGCATGCCTATTCTATAGACAGTGGTTAGCATGTACCTGAGTCAGGGAATCTGTGATGGCAGCTGGGTACAAGTAGGCAGCATATTCAGGAAAGTTCTTTAGGCTAAAGCCCTCTTCATCAGTCGTACAGAGCCTAAGCAGGCGCTCCTGGAGCCACAGACCCACATCCTTACGCCCATCTGGATAACTAACCACACCTGGACCAAACCTCTGGTCAGCATGGTACAAACCCTGAGAGGTGGAGAGAGGTTCAATGTTATTTACTGATATTTAAAAACAAAACAAAAACCTATCAAAATGCCTGGCATCCACAAAATTCACCAATTTTACCTGAAAGATGGCTCCATCAGGGAACAGTTGTTGTCCGTATCCTTCCTTTCTGTTGAGGTAGAACTTGCCAGTGAACTTGTGGCCTATGGGCCAACAGTACAGTCCATCCCCATGCCTGTAGTCTTTGTAGAAAGAGCCCTCATAGAACTACACAAAGGAACAGACAGGAACATCAAATAGTGACTTGCATTATTTAACTTCAGGAAAAACTGACAGGAGACAGTAAAACATGTTATTGTCATGTCACACACGACATACCATAACAGAACAGTATATTATTGACTATGAATTCCTAAAAATGAATTGAGCTAACGTTAGCGTTAGCTGACCTAAACTAGAAAAGGCTGACCGATTCTTTTTCATGTTCATTTAACATTACCTCTCCATTTTTCCAGGTGTACCTCCCTCTGCCGTGTTTGAAGCCGTTCACAAATTCTCCCTCATATCTGGATCCGTCAGGCCACTCCTGAACACCGAGCCCTTGTCGCCTCTCTTCCCCGCTTTGAGGTCCTCTGTGGTCGTCGCTTTGTCCACCTGCCGCCGGCTCCGTACCTCCTTGCCCCGGTGCTACCGCGACACCTTTGCAGGTCGACAGCAGCATTTTAACCAGGGCGTATCCCCTCTGAAGATTGTATACCTAATTTCATTTGAGCTCAACAACAATGAGCTTTGACTTACGTTACAGGAACGAGGAGAAAACTTCAGCTAGCTGTCAGAAGTCAGATTTGAGTTTTGACTTGTTGTCATGACAACAGTGGAATCTACGGGTGGAGGAGCGTTCCTACGCATGCGCAGACGAAAGACAAAGTGTACGAAAAGTTAAAAACACTGTTTTTTGTTTTAATAATTGTAAGTCTCATTAATATATATATATATATATATATATATATATATATATATATATATATATATATATATATATATTTCAAGTTGTTTAATAAAAAGTTCCCTTTGTGGACCATTAAAAGCAGCAAAAATATCGGCACCAAACACCAGGCTACCAAATCACTTATGTTTGGTGACCTTCAATTTTTAACTCTACTACATTTACTAATTAAAATGGGTTTTCCCATGAGCAATAAGGGGTTTTGGAGATAAGGTTAGCTTCCTTGATGACACTTTATACATTAGAACTTCACAAATTAGTTCTAACTCTCAAATAGAGCTACAGTTGTTGAGCTGTAGGCACAAATTATCCGTATGCAATTTATCCCTTTGGAGATCCCTAACAGAAACAAGGAAGCAGCTCCCTTACAAACTGAAGGCAAAGTGGGGAAAAAAATGTAGTGACAAATGAAAGTAGGTCATTGTCAGAGAGCAAGGTTATCCTTGTCAAGTGTAAGACAAGGATGACACTTACAAGTGTTCCTCTTTAGGGTCAATGAAGCAGGACCACCCTGAGTGTGTGTTCATGTGTCACCTGAAACGTTTTCATGTAACCGATACGACAAAAGTTGGCTTCAGCCTACAGTATGCTGTGGTAGTTAGGTGGTGGAAGATGACATCCCATGTGTTATTACAGCATTATTAGAGCTGTGTAAAGAACAAAAAGAAGTCCAAGAAAAAGCAGAAACTGTCAACATGCATTAGCGTGGCAGTAAACAATGAACTGAATGTTGTTGTTTGAGATACAGTAACTAGATTTTTTTTTCTAGTAGTGATACATTGATAATTTCTTGGAAAGTCTGCAACAATCCTCACAGCTCCTTATGTTCACATACTGTAATTTTGATAAATGATGTTAAAGAAAAAGCAACTGTACTCTCACAGCTTAGCCAAAAATGTCTGGTTACACTGACTCTGAACTTTTCCACAAATTGAATGTGCAGATCAAATAATCATTTGTGTGTAGTACAAGAGTATAAAAGAAGCCAGGACCAGGCAATAAAACAACAGGACTGTTATCTCTCTGACTTTATGTATTTATAGTTTACAGGCTACACTGGTAGCCATTGGTTCAATAGCATTTACTAAATGAAAAACATATTCCTGAGACACAACCTCAATAATTAATAACCATTCTAAAATTATATAATACAAAGTTAATTCTGCTTTTCTTACTACTAATGTACACTATTCACAGAAAACATGAATTTAATGTGGTTCTGATTTAAAGCTCACTGTAAAAGAGCCACCCTGTTCTCTAGTTTAATTACATCTGATTAGCTCCGATATGCTCTCCTTCCCACAAACATGATACCCTCACAAGTATCATGTTTGTGTTTTGAACAATCACAGGAAATCAGATCATGTTTTATGTCCTTCCCTGTGGCTCCTCCATAAATGCAAACAGCCAACAACATTAAAAGTTTGCTGATTTAACTGCCACTACATTCCCAATTTGTCAAACTATAAACACATTATCACCCTCCATAGTTTCACACATGCATGCTTTCGCACGTGCCTAAAAATCCGGGACATCAGCAGTACTATTATAAACAGGTGATTAGTTGTGATTAAAGTATGCTTAGTATTACTTGACTTGTCCTTTAAATACAGTGAAATACCTCCCTTAGCACATGCTGATGCAGATTTTTGATGAGGTGGAAATGCTGTCTGTGTTGTACAGTGTTAGGATGTTAGACAGAGTTTAAAGCCATCTTCATGTATTTTATTTAACTTTTTCCCAACCAGATAGCAACATAAGCTTCATTTATTTCTCACCTTTTCTATTCAGTTCAGTAAACACCCCTCCACTTATTTTCTATAAATCCAATCTGATGTATAGTGTTTGTCCCATTAACTGATTAACTGCAACGCCTCCTCACCACTTAAAGATTCAACAGCCCTTTCATGTTTTTTCTTTCAAAAAAACACAGGAACTAAGAACACTTTTGTGTATTGTGTATGGTCCTGAATAAGTCGTTGATCTAAATGCCATGTAACAAAAGCATAATGCCTGCAGAAGTAGGGCAGATTTGATCTATAACGTTACAGAAACCTCACTGTCTTTTCGTTTTCACCTACTGTCTGTTCAGCAGGTATGAATGCTCATGTGGACTTGTTTATTGAACATGTGTTTTTCTGTTAATAAAAGGGCTTTTTCTTGTTATGAATATTAAGTTACTGCTGTTTTGATGGACCAGGGGGATTAAGTGCTTTTACCATCATTCTTTCAACAAGTTGTTCACCATATGCAAACTTTTGTATTGCAACAACATGCCAGAGTTCTTAGTGTATAGTTGATTGAGGTCAATGCGTGTTAAATATCTCGAACCAGGTTTTAATTTTGGTACTTTTAAGTTCACCTTGCTCATCATTTCAGCTTCATACCAATCCACAAACAAGACGACATTAACTGTAATAAGAACTCAGACCAGATTTGAACCACTTGATCTGTTTATTAGTCAGTTTTTCATTTCAAGAAAAACGTAAATACTCTTATGTTAAAAACACTCTTCAAAATTACATAAAGTGTGACTGAAAAAGTCAGAATGACACAGCAGGGACTCAGTGCTTGCAAAAATTATATACATTAGCTTTGTGCTACTTTCCACCGCCATTCTGTCTCTGAGAGTTTCGCAGAGGTCAACACGTAACATAACAAACATCTTTTTTTGTGGACAATGCAAATAGGCAAATTAGACAGTTTTGTACTTAAAGTGTTTATAGTATGATGAGGTCAATTCACTTTTAATATGATCTTTATAATCAAAAGGCATTTAGCAAAGTATAAATGCCATTAGCAGGCCATAATCTTAGTTATTGACCAAGTTAAAAGAGAACTTGCCGTTGTGCCTACTGTAAATGTGCACCAGGTTTGAAAAGAGTATAAAAGACAAAAAAAAGAATAAAGAAAGATAAGTATAAGGTAAATTCCCTTCAGTCTTCCATTCAGGAAGTTGAGTTGAGTGCACTGTTCTGAGTGATATGAGATGTAGGGAGGCAGTGGAAATTTGGGGAGGTGTTAGTTGGACACCTCTCAGGCATTGCTCCTTTCCTCTATTGTAAAAGTCTCCATGGGGCCTTTGCTAAGAGCCTTGATGTCATTCAGGAGACCGGTCGGAGTCAAAATATGAGAAGACCCTGAAAAAAAAAAAAAAAGTGTAAAGCACCGTTACATGCCAAATTAGAGCATAAACCATTTCAATATTCTGACTGGCTCCAGTAAGTGGTGTAAAACAGCTAGAATTAAAAACATACAGTGACTGCTACAATTCAGTGGGTGTTTCCAGTCCAAAAGACTAATTTAATTGAAGTTTATAATACTGTATCAAACCCACCTTTAGTTCATTTGAATGGCCACAACTCAACAATACACCAACCGGATTTCATCACAACTACAGAAATGTTCCTTGCATAGTCAGTGAGTAGAAAGCTCTCCAGGAATTTTATGTGAAGTCAAAGTGCTGAAAATGCTAAGATTTTATTTGCCCACAGAAACAATCTGCGTAATCTTGTATCAATGCTCACCTATGATGACCTCACAGGATTTTACTGCCTGGGTGACCTCATAGGCACAGCGCATCTCAGAGTAGCTGATTCCTCCTACAACAAAAATGATGAGACGTGAGCCAGTCCGGCGGTCGTCCTGAGAGCTGGCTTTGTGCTTCTGACGGGCACTGTGGAGCACAGGGTGGTCGACAGAAATTTACTGAGAGATAATTTAAAACAAAACGTGAGAGTTGCATGTCCAAATTGTGGAAAGAAACAGCAAAATCAACACCCTCGCAAGAAAGACACAGAGAGGGTGATGGACAGATATTCAGAACTAACTCTAGATTCCTAAAAAGGACCAAAATTATTCTCCTTAGTAAACCCAGCGGCAGTGACACTTGTAACAATCCCTTTTAGCACACTCACACTGCCCGCTCCTAAAGATGATGTTATTAATTCAGACATGACGCCGTTTGATTTTCCGATGTATCTGGGAATTTCACAACAGGTACAAAGCAGCAATAGTGGTTATTTCGGCCATACGGATGGTGGAAAGACACCGGTGGAAGTAACGCGATTAAACACCAATGATCCCACAAATGAAACTCACGGAATTAAAGTGACGCAAATCGAATATTTGCCGCCACTGTGAACACGCCATTAAAGAACACGCCATTAAAAAACACAATATTAACAGCTGGAGCTGAAAGTAGTAGCATGAATCACCACTAGAGGGCACTACCTTACCACCCTCTTTTACTGTCTGGATTTGTCTGTAAAAACAAATGGGACCTTTTGTGTGTAAAACATGTCCCTTTTGAGTGACAGTATAAAGAAATATAGATAGTAGTGTTCTAACACATGTAAACAAGGCATGCGAATTGGACATTAAGTTAGTAATTGGGATGAACCTGTTAAGATCAGAGCATTTTTAAAAGAATTCATAATTATCCCCAGAAACTAATTGACCCAGGTCTAGTGTGATTAAAAAAAAAAACCTACTGTACCTGACAGCCCCGGAGCCATTCCAGGCAGCAGGACACTCAGACTGGTGTGGCCACTCTGTGGTGTCCAGTTTGTTCTCCACGGCATCCTGAAAGTAACAGATTTTTAATACATCTGTCATTTGTTAAAGTTAAGTCCCATAGAGACCAAAAACCTTTTTGGACAAGCCAATACACACGTTTGACTTTTCACTTTAATGAAAGTAAAAAGACGCAATCTGTGACACTACTTTGAAGTAGAAGACCCCTCTGTGACCGAGAACCAACACCCAAAGCAGGTGTAACCTTTGGACTGGCATGACAATTTCTGCTGCAAAGTACAAGATACATCAGGGGATAAATACAACCTAAGATAGAGAAACAATCTGCTGTCAAACACTTTTCAGTCTCAGACTTTTAATTTTAGCTAAACTGAAGTCTAAACAGATAATGCATATCCAATTCTGGCACTTAGAGCTTGTCACTGAAAAATACACAGATTTGTTTGGGTCTGTTTCCTGCTGCAAAAGGAAACCACAATTTACAGGAAACCAGGTGCATGGGTGTTGAAGACTGCTCAGAAATGGCTTTTTCAGGTAATAACAGAAAAGGGAAGTCAAAATGACTTGAGATGTAAATCCCATCTGCAAAAATGTGCAACAATGAGCCTTCCCAACTGTTAAACCACAGACTTAAGATTTTGCTTTTAAGACAATCTCAACTTTCTTTGTGACCAGTTTCTTCAACATCACTTGATATTAACGTGGAATTTCAGTTCTGTGGAATTACAGAACTGAGATTAAGTAATCAGGTTTTAGAATGAACCTTGTTTTTTGACCAAAGGGCACTGGAGAAGTTCTGCCTCTCAGTTCCCCATCTATTTTAGAGAACTGGACTCAACAGCAGAGTATTAAATGCAACAGTCTCAGAGTCGCTATATTATTAACAGTTTACAGTCTCAAAACAAGCAGCCACAAGCAAACTTCATCAAAAGACAGGGTGAAAGGTAGGTTAAGAGTAATGTGTACGTGACATGTCTCTTTTTACAGTGACATCTTACCTCTGTTTTAACACAAAACATGTCACCTCACTACAATAACCTCTTCTATGGAATGCATGTGCATACATACTGTAAACACATTTGAGGATCAGTACAGAAGGATGTTGCTGAAACAAAAGGATCATCCCCAGGGATCAACACACAAGTGGTGCATTATTGTCCCTTGTAGATGCTGAGATAATGTCTTTTACAAATGGATAAGGGAGTACAGAACAAACATACAGTACATGTGATACTGCCTATCAGATGACCTGAATCTGATAACCTCTTTTTGTGGTTTCATAGTTCTGTTCATCATTTTTCCACAAATACCTTTCAGAGGGGACTGGGGTAGCGCAGTGACCTAGATCGAGCTACATGTGGAGATTTGAGATAACTTAGGTTTTTTTTTCTTTTTAATTATTTTTTGGGGCTTTTCCCTTTATGAAGTTGCAACAGTGGATAGACATGAAAGGGGGAGAGAGATGAGGGACGACATGCAGCAAAGGGCAGCAGGCCGGATTCGAACCTGCGCCGCTGCAGGAGCAAACGCTCTTACTGTTTTTTTTAAGATTATTTTTTGGGCATTTTACATTTGCAGCCGCTGCGACAAGGACTGAGCCTTTGTACATGGGACGCACGCTCTACCAGGTGAGCTATCCAGGCGCCCAGGAACATCTTTTTTCTTCCTGTCCTTTATCCTATCTATACCAACTTTAAATCACTGCTTCCTAGCTGCATCCAAATCCTTTTCTCTGGAGTTATGCTACTTCATTCATTATTATAATTGTATCCATAATTGCTAAGCCTCCTGTTAAGCAAAGTATCTATGTAAATTGTATAAAATAAAAGGTGTAAATACAATATGACAATGCAGAAATAATTACTGCGAATACTTTGTATAATACATCATACAATATGGTAATCTCACTGACCTCCATCACATCTTTTATAACAGGAGTCCACCTGGAAAGGTTGTAAGTCTGATCCTGGGAACGATCCCGTCTGGTTGGTTTGCGAGAGAAGAAACTAGGCTAGAAACAAAAGTACAAGAAACGGTAAGCAGTGTTCAGCTGAGACTAAATGACAGAACTGAACAGATGAACAAGATAAGAAAAAGATTTATTTATTTTTAAAGAAAAGAAAAAAGAAACCCAGAGTGAACCACTGTGAAAATACCAGCCACCAGCTACAATTTATCATCATTATTTATTAATTATTAATATATTTTAACCCATGGGTACGCTCGTCTAGAACCAATTGCAATCAAAAGCATCAAATCAATCAATTGTTTCCTCTTCTGCACATACCGATGTGATGATAGGGACCCCCAGTTCTTTCCAGTTCAGGATAAATTCGCGTTCGTCCTCGATTTTAACATGCTGGATGAGTTTGCTTAAGTTCTCGTCAGTTGTTCCTGTTTAACACACCAAACAAACAAACAAACAAACCAGCTTGAAAATCGTGTGTCACCAGTATTTTCCACCGGGCGCGTCTGCGCTGCGCTGCGCCCCGGAGGCTCCGTGGGCCCTGCGAACAATCGCGGCCATTCAAGTCAATGCTTGATATTCCACCACATCCTTTTTATAAAGACGATGACAGAAAAGAGAACATACGGAGTTTAATTACAGGAGTGCTTGGAGTGGAAGGTAAATACTAGTTTAATAAACACATGATTGTTCTGTAAAGTATATGTAGAGACAATATAATCTGCGAGTCGGGCAGGAAAGACTTCCGAGACGCTCCCGGTGTGGCATGGCGCGTGGCGGAGGACGGAACAAAACCAGACGCAGCACAGACGCGCCCAGTGGAAAATGGCTGTTAGTTTATTATGGCTGCATCCTTTTAGTCAAATAATTAGCAATGAAGATCTTGATCAACAAGGACGTCCACTTTAGGTCCATTTTATGGTCTTTTTGGGGGGAATTATTTTCATTACTCTTAACTGGAAAACGATATCCACATTCCTGTGGCATATTTGTGTGTACTGTATATTTTTGTAATGTGGTCTATACAATAGTGGAAAAACATTATGACAGATTTTTTTTAAATGAAATCAACTAATGGATTAGTCTATGAAATGTTAGGACTAGTACTCCCCGGTGAATTTCTTTCAGGAAAGAGCGAAACAGTTTATATCCTGACTGATTCTCATTGGCTGATTCGGTAACCCTGCACACTGAAAGGTCCCTGGAACTGAATAGCTACAAAGCAAAACACCAGTTTAGAGAATGCTAATGAAAAGACAGTTAAAGGAGACCAGTCTGCGGCAGGAGAAGTTTGCTGTACCGTTGAGGCTGAAGATGTAGAGCAGCACAGCTCTGATCTTGTCATGGGTGCTGTATGGGTTGAGCAGCACAGGCAGCAGGGTCCTCATGGGATCTTTCACCTTCACCCCCTCCACGTCTAATCCCACTGCAAGGTCCTACACAGAAACAAACCTTTTTTTATATTTTGTTTAGGCTAGAGATGGTCCGATACAGATTCTGATACCTGAACTTGCCTATCGGCCGATACCAAGTACTGATCCGATACCAGTGTGTCATATATTTTATTATGTTTTAACAGCAGTATACTACTATCCCTGCATGGTTGTGATATGATTTCTATCTTTGTTGTACGGCCTGGCTCAGGTTAGACCTTTTGTGAAACATGAACAAACATGAACAATGAATGCAAGAACTTTCTTGTATTATCCAGTTTGACAGTCAGTTATAACGGAAAAAGAACATAAATAAACTACTTTAACGTAGATTTTCTTTAGGGCTTTATTATGTGGTATCGGATCGGTGCATAAACTCCAGTACTTTCCCGATACCGATACCAGCGTTTTAGGCAGTATCGGAGGCGATACTGATACTGGTATCGGTATCGGAACATCTCTAGTTTAGGCTGGGAATATTGTGAATGTTTGCATGTTTTTATGTATTCACAAAGCTCCACATATTTCACATTTGGATGCTGACCAGTACAACTAACACACTTCACATGTCTCTCTTAAGGAGATGGCCAGAGGTCAGACTGGGAAAAGAACTACTGGGAAAAGTGCTCTTGAGCGCATTCTCTTGCTCAAAGGCAGAGGCTTGTTCTCATGAAGTTTTCTACCTGGCAAATGTTAGACCTGCTCTCTAAACCACTGCCACCCACTGACTTCAAGGTTGAGTGGTAAAAATATTTGCCACTTGTTCCACCAAAACAGATGATGGAGCACACACAGACCTGTTCAGCTTTGCAGAGTTTCTCCACGTTGTTTGCGAAATGTTGCATGCAGTCCTCGGCCAACTGCAGATGAATAGTTTTCTAGAATTCAGACAGGGAGAAAAGTTATGTGAAAATATGAACAGAACTATGTACAAGTGTTGTTACTGGAGATTAAATAGTATTTCCTTTAATGGAAGACAAGTATATTTATCACAGAGTCCAGAAATGACTTTCTGTTCTGTTTTGCTTCTAAACATGGTGAAGTCAACCCCACATGATAGCAGGCTTTGGAGGCTCCACACCCAACTACAACATAATGATCACTTTACTCTATAATTAGAGATACCACTCCAAAAGCAATTGAATTAATATTGGTACCCCATACCTCAGTGACTTGTTTACGGAATGCGGGCATCTTCTTCATCATCTGGGCCAAATTGCTAATAGTGATCTGGAAAAAAAATTAAATATTTGCACAGTACATTTTAAGTATGAAATACACAGCTCAAGTACGCAGATGAGAAGAAACCACAGCACTGTACCTTCCCATCTGACTTCCCTTCTTTCTTGCTAGCAGATATTTCCTTTACCAACTTGCGGATTTGTCTATTGTGAGAAGAAAAAAAAGGGGTTAGTGTTGGGATGCCGAAGACAGAAATGGGACACTTGGGACATCGTTCAGAACTTGCTCACTTACTCTGAGACGTCAGCAATGTGCTTGTGCCTCAGCTTCACCCAGAGCATGTCGTCCTCATTCAGCAAGGCCTGCTTCTCTGAGCCATCTTTAGCCTTGTACCTGGCAACAAAAACAACCAGATAATTGGTTCTTGGTAGGGCTGCACAATATACAGTTTTTTTTTTTTTTTTTTTGAGAATTGAAAGAAAATATCAGTGGAAAACTGCACTTTAAAATGTAACTCGTTCTTTTTTTAGTGGCGCCTTTTATATTCAATTAAATGTTCAATAAAAGAATGTTGGAAATGATTTACTTTCATTTCTTTAAAATTCAACAAGCAACTTGTTGAATTTTAGCAGAATACTAAGAGCAGCAGAAATGCAGAACTGAGTACACTTTAATATCCGTTTATTTATCGCAAGTAATATCTTTATCACTATATTCAACCACATTATCGCATATCGCATATTTTCCTCATATTGTGCAGCCCTAGTTGTTAGCTAGAAATGTATTGTCTAAATTTAAGAACACCTTGTCTGCCATATGAGCATATGGAGCAGTGAGCATAGTATGTATGTGTGACTACGGTGAGATTCAGTAGAAAAAGCTTGTATTACTTGTAGGTGTCGTTCTGGATATCAATGAGGTCGTAAGCCATGGCCTGGTAGGTCAGCTCATGCAGGATGGGGCTGACGGGGTCAATGCCTCTCTCCACTATCAGCAGCTGGGCCTGGGTCTTGTCCTTGTGATTGGGGACAAACAGATAAAGTGTAAATATTACACCACATTTTCTATAAAAGAAAGGGTGGTTATTGTCTGACAGTGACATTTGGCCTTTTTCTTTGCTTTCTGTGATACTGCTTAGCTGCTACCGAGACGCTTTTTCCTTTTCAAATTTCTGGTGAAGAGCAACAGCTATATACTCCGCTTAAGGCAAAGGAGGCAATCTTTTCTGCTTTTACAGGCTTTCAGTGGAAAATAATACAGTCATTTCAGGGTCACATTTACTCCCTGGGCTAAGATCTTGTGTATTCTGTCAACATTCTTTGTTCAGCAGGTGTCTCACCTTTTTCTTGCCGCTGTCATCCAGCTCATAGTGTTTGGCCAGTTTGTTGTCCACCAGCTCGGCAAGGGCCTTGGCATTCACCATGTTGCTGTTATGATGTAAATTGTTTTCCAGGAGTTATTACAGTTACGTTAATACACAGCAAGGCTGCACCGATACAGCTTTTGTTTCATATGGTCTGACTGTGGCTTTTGCACATGTACGTGTATAGTTTGTATGTATATTGTGGGTGAAATAAACTCTTACTTCATGTAAGATAATAAAAGCCACACACTGATGTTTGGATTCACATTTCAATTTTAGGACGTGTTAAGGTCCAGCAAGGTGAGGTTACGCTTGCAACTGTATTTAAGCTTCATTTCTTTTCTGCCACAGTTAGGTTGCACATTCTATGGTCTCGATTCCAGCTTTTCTGATAAAAGGTCTCACTATGCTTGGGGGCAGAGGTGTGTTGTAAGCTGAGAAACCAAGTCTTCTCTGGCTTACTTCTTGTATCTGACCCCGGGGTACTCGTCCAACGTGGCACAGAGCGTGACAAGCTGGTCTGCGAGTGTCTCCAGTGTCTTCTTTTTGTCCTGACTTTTGGGACTGTAGATGCTTTGGAAAGCCCCCGGATTATCACATGTGAACACCTGAAAAACATTCAACCACCAGAGTCAAAAAAATATTCTTCAAGTCAACAATCTGCATGTAGTCATAAAATAAAGCAACCTGTGGATCTTTGAATGTCAACAGAAATAAATAACTCTAATTTACTTTGTAAAAATTTCAAAACAAGTGAGAACCTCAAGACCTTTTTTTTCTTCTTTTTTCAAAATACAGAGAACCAGTTACAGTTCCCAAGCCACTGGCGTAACACAAAGTTTGTCAAGTCATTACATCATAGCTTAAAGCAGACAACGCCCATTGGAGTCCCTCAAAATACTGCAAATCTCTTTCATGCAGTAGCAACATGACACTGAACACCACGTTAATTTCCCCTCAGTTAACAAGTAACAGTCTGGATAAAAAGAGGAAATAGAGAATTACAAAAGAACCTAAAAGAACAAACTCATTAACCACTCACTTGTGCCTCTTGTGGCATGAAGGACATGTTTATTTCCTTACAGACTCGTATGTACTTTGCACAGTACATCTTCATGTTGTTGAACAGGTCATCGGGACAGTCTGTGGGACCAAAAAGCTTTTAGTTTGTATCTATTCCGTTTATCAAAAAAACAAACATTTTGATCATGTTGGATAAACGATCTTTTTGACAGTTATTTTGCTATTGTAGTATACTAAAGTAGTGATTCAAGTTACTTACAGTCAGTGAAATAAACATATGCTGCTTTATATTTAGGTTTGGTCTTGAAGTCAGCAATGAAGGCATCCACACACTATGAAATGAAATGAGATTTGAGGTATCACAACAGAAATTTGCAGAAAAAAAAAGACATCACCAGAATGAAAATTAATTTTGCAGCAATTAAAAACTTCAATCCAAAAGCAATATCATTACAGGGATATAATGGCAAACCTTAGCGGTTGGTGACATGAAGTAGATGGCCTTCATTTCTGGAACAGGCTCTCTGCTTTTGAACAGGTCCTCCACAACTAAAGAAACAACATATTTATTTTAACAGAGTAGCTACAGAAATCCACCTACAGCAGGTTTGGTTTATTACCGTAATGTATAAGAATGAGTGTTTTACTGTTATGGCAACCTACTTGTTATTTTTTCTGACATCAGATCGGACATTTTGCAGCATGATGAGAGGAGCTTGGTGGTGAAGGGGTCCAGAATCAATACCTGTGAAGAAGATAAATAGGTATTGGTCAGTTAAACGATGTATCACACTGTAATATGTTGCCAGAAATTGCAATTCTATTCCGAGTCACAGTGCACAGGTGGAATCAATCACATAAAAATTGGATCTGTAAAGTGGAGGTTGCGCAATTACAATCTTAGGAATGTATGGAGTACATGGAGGATTGTCCTACCTTCCATACTTCAGATTTCTTGCAGTCTGTAATAATTGTATCTTTTATTCCTGTAAGAGACACAGAACATGACTTGGGAAAAACAACATGACTGAAATCAGAAAAAAAATGACTGTTCATGACAACACTATCTGAGCTGTAGCTTGGTTCTAGTGCAGGGACACTACAGAAATGTAAGTGATTCAAACTTAAACAATGTATTAGTTACATCAGTCACTGATCAACTAAACATACATTGATTGGGCTAGTTCCAGCCTAATGTATACAATTGTTTGCCATTGTGTTTCATATCATTTTAGGGTCTTCAAATTTGTGATGGGCATTTGTCATCATTTTTGGTACTTTACCGACTCCTAAATAATCACTGGAAACACTATGAATCATCAGTTCACAGCAGTTTTCATGAATGTTCCTAAATAAGCTATTCTATTATACTTGCATTATATGACCAACCATATTAGAGATATACTGTACGTGTGCATAGTTTGACAAAACAAGTCATTGTGATTATGCTCTCTGGTTTATGAAATAAAAGAAAGTGTGTAAAAAATCGAGACAGTTTAAGTGTCTGTCTCTTCATTGAAGTACACACCCTATTAGGTACAGCAGGCTAAAACAACTAACCCGCAATACATCCTAACGTTATCTTCATGTTCAGTTTTTAGAAAGATGTTAATTCAACTTCATGGAGACTGTGATGAATATTATAACCTTTATTATATCAGCGAGGTTAGTTGTTTATATTAGACTGGATCCGTTGTAGCTATATAGGCTACATGTAGCGTTGCCAAATAAACCCGACAATTGAGTGTAACGTTATGATTTCCCTAATTTTAACCGCAACCCAAGCTCTTAACCCCAAACAGCCATGTCTGCGACATATTTAGCTAGGTGCTGATGACACACCAGCCTGCAGATATGAGGCATAACATTAGCTAGCTATGGATATGAGGTGGGGCTCCAGGAGACAGAATTTGTTGTTATATTTGGGATAACAACACTCCCTGTCAGTAAAGTTATAATAAACAAGGGTGCCAAGTGGAAACACAAGTGCGGTCTGCTGTGATTACCCTATCGAGTCTCTCTTTAACGTTATATACAGTCTATGTCGAGTCTTATCCCAATTCGGGTTAGTAAACTTCCGTTGCGATAAACAGCAGAATGAAAATGTCCCTCCAAGATGCAAAGTAAATATAATAGCACGTACTCAATAGCACTTTAAGTCAAAGAAACGTTGTTTTACCCTGTTTCACATGTACAATAAACCTCTCCCGTTGGGGTGAACTTACTTTTCCAAACTATTCTTTTCAGCCCGTGATCACAGCCCGTTGCCATCTTGTTTTTTTGCGCCTCTTCCTGTCCCGTGTCCTCGAAATCTGACGTCACATGCGTCAACAAGTGTGTGACGGAGCAATGGTGTAGTTTTTATTAGGCTATGTCAGGCTACTATAGGCTCTTATATACAGTCTATGACTATAGGCCAAACGGTATTTGGTCTATAACTAACGGTTAAGTGACTGTATTATGTAATTTGAACATTTCTGCTTTAGATATATAATTTAATAACTATAACTAAAGCCATCCCCAACTATATTATAAAGGCATCTTAACAAACCCTATCACCTCTTGTCTCCCAATACTTTTTGTTGAAGGCTGTGACTTTAATGAAGTCAAAATTCAAAACAAAACAATTAAACTTATGTTTAGTTAGCCTACATCTCCATACCCTGTATCTCTCAGAAACTACATTTCCCAAATCTATTTGAAAAGAACTATTCACATGTTTAATATTTAAAATTATAACTCCCAAAGCAAAATAAATCCATCCATGATTTGATAAGACAACGATTTGGAATTGAAACCAATAACTGTGTATTTTGTGATGATACTGAAATGACTGATCATTTATTTTTCCATTGTATTCTGAAGCCTTAAGACTGGATACATGAGGGGCTTTGCCCTAGGTTCTTGGACTTAAAAACTTTATTTCACACCTCAATGAAGAAAGGGAGGGATTTGAGGCCAAGGTAGGGGAATCCAATTTCTTTGTCAGACCCCTATCATGCCACATTTTGTGGTATCTTACATCCTTGAATAAAGACTATCATGCCTATAACTACAGAAGTGTTTCCTTCTCCTGCTACCCAACCTGCACCTGCCCTAAGGTGCATCTCTCTGCTTTGCTATGACTGGACATTTCCCTCCAGTGGGAGGGACCAGATGCAGGTATTTCAACCAGCATAGACACCAGCTATGTTAAAGAAAAGGTCAGTTAAGAGTAAAGCACTTTTGAAAATCTAACAGAAGCTGCAGAGTGTGAGAGACAGAAGTGAAAAATGGGGGCTATGAAGTGGCTGGTGATTTTTGCTTTGCTGGGCATATGCTCACAGGTACAGTAATGGAACACCATTTGTTATAATAGATAGCACAAAAATATTGTATTGAAAAAAGAGGAGCACATGCAATGGAACCTTAAATGAATAGCTAGTTAGTAGTAACTTGAATTTATGTAAACTATTGTTTATAATATTTTCTCATCTAAATTTGCAGGCTGCTGCCCAAGGTACTGTATGTTCTCTTTTACAATAAATTCCCTAGATGTTTATATCATTGAATGAAAGCGCACAAAGTCTTGATTATATCATACATGTATGTGTAAAAGAATCTGTTTGTCAGGACGCTGGACATGTGCTATAATGATCTCCACTTTCATCTCTCTCATCAGCTTTCCAAGTATCCGTGTTCTCAGTAACATCCAAGAACGCGATTCTCAGATGGAACAGGTACTCTGGAGCCAGCTCATACAAGATCACTGTCGCCCCCCAAAGCTCACCAAGCAACCCTATTGCTTTTGCCACATTTGGTCCAAACACAGTGCTGGGCTCTGTCAACTCTCTGACCCCAAACATCCTGTATACATTCACAGTTGAAGCCCTGGATAATTCCCAAGTAAGACTGAGCTCTGCAACTGTTGATTCATTCACAGGTGAGGTACACTTGTGTCCATACCTTTAATGTTTAGGCACTTAATAACACAATATTCTATTTCGTGCTAAGTCTGTTGTTTAATTTTCCATTTTAAAATCAAGCTGGTTTTTTTTACTAAACGTTTTGGTGTTGCATGTGTTTGGCTTTGTCTAAATAAAAATCCTTTTTTTAATTGTAAAAGTTTAAAAGTTTTATGCTGCAATATTTAGGCACACTAATTCACTGTCAACATAGAAAACTGAAAAAAGAAATAATGGATCCAGAATGATCACTAATATTACAATGTCAATTTAAACACCTAAATATAACTTTGATGATGGGCAGATGACAGTGACCACAGAAGACCTACTTAGTTGCTGTTAAAATACCGTAAGATGATTTTTTTGATTGTTAATTTCAGTTTCTGTTTTTTTCAAACGTACTCAGGGAGATGAGACAAATTAAAATGTTGTTTCCTAATCCCTGAAATTTGTAGGTTATTATTATTATTATTATAAGTAGATTCCACCGCCAACTATTGCTGAAAAGGTGGAACCCATCCGTCGCATCTCACTACCAAAATCTTCCTATTTGAAGTTAATTTGACAGTATTGTCCTCTTCTTGGATGCCATCTATGATCTGAACTGATTGTGACTATTTTAGCCCCTGAGATGATGGATCCCATCCAGACCTTGAAGCCAAAGGATAGCACTACCTTGATGGTGGGGTTCAGCTTGAAGACCGGGGCGACTCATTACATCATACGAATCCAGAATGATGATGGCTTTTTTAGAGAAGACGAAGTGTCCTCCTCCCCTGCTGAGATTGTGTCCCTCTCGCCATACACTGAGTACGCGCTCAGCATCATGTCTGCGAACAGTGGAGGCCGGAGCCAGCCATCTCTTCCTGTGACTGCAAAGACAGGTACTGTTGTTTTGTCACGTTATCTTTATCTGTGTGCAGAATGTTAGATTTTCACTTCCACAGCTGGGAAACAAAACCTCATAACTATATTCAGTGAGAAAAACAACAACACCCAAGTGATGGTTTATGTTAGAAATGATTCCTACAGTCATTCAAAAACAATGTGTACTGTTCTCAATGTCCTGCAGAATTCACTTGATCTGCCTCATTGTCCCATAGCAGAGCCATTATATACAGGACTGTGAGTAAATGTATACACTCATCATTGTCAGTGTTTGTGCAAATCCAGGTTCTTCTTACCTCATAAATGCATCAGTGCCCCTCAAGGCCTCTCCTGTATCGGTAGTAACTATACCTGACCGTTCTATGTCAAACACAATGGGTTGAGCTTATCCTGAGAACATAGCACCTCTCACCCCCATCCTGGGGGGGGATATGATCCACATAAGTAAAAACAACATGCTAAAAGCAGTTTCACCATTTTTGTTCACTGTTTGCCTTTATTACTCTCTGATTTCATTTCACAAATGTGTGCTACCTAATATGTTAGATTTAAATTAACTATACTATACATAGATTTATTCAAAGATCCTTACATGTTCAAATTCTAAAAACATGCTTTTCAGTTACATTTTGGAAACAAAAACATGGAACAATGGCCTTCACACATCTGAGATGAATTGTTCACCTAGTCAGAAAAAAACATGAAAACTGATTTTCATACAGCAGGCACCTAAAGAGCAATTGGAGGACTCATAGTTACGTATGCAACTAGGCTGACGATCAACTCGTGACAATAATGGTAGTATTGGTGAGTACTAAAAATATCTTGAGACCTGAGACTTGACTCAGACTTAATTCACAAAAATTAGGACTTGAGATTTGACTTGGATTTAACAGCTGTAAAACTTGACTTACTTGAAATTTGTCTCACTAAAGAGCCCCCGAAAACATGGCTTCAAATCGTAAGCATTTCTCTATAACATTAAATATTAACGACTAAATAGGAAACAATCAAAGTAAAAAAGCATCTAGTATTAATGGTACAGCCTCCATTCCCCAAAACATACATGTAAATCTTGTCAACCTTTCTTGTCCTCTACAGTTTTGCCTCCTCCTCAGCTCTCCACCTCCTCTCCCAGCAATGACAGCATCATTGTATCTTGGGCCCCTGTTGCTCACGCTGTCCAGTACAGCATGTCTATATACGACTTTGGCTCAAACACCAACATGAAGCACAATACCTCCAACACCAACTTGACCATCTCAGGCCTGGCTGCTGGCTCACTCTACGCCATCAAGGGTTTCGCCTGGGACCTCGAGGGGCGAGAGGGAGAGGGCAGTCTGTACATCAACCAAACAACAAGTAATGGAGCTTCTCTCTGTGTTTTTATACTCTGTGAACTGCTGTGTACATGTGATCACATACAACAGGAGAGAGACACATGCAAGCTCCTATAACTATATACTCCATGTGCCTTTATAATACTACAGGGTTTTCCCTGCCACTGTAAGGTATAGTTGCAGCACCCAAGCTATTTTGGGCCCCACCTAACCAGAATGAATGTAACTAATAAGACTTTTGTCAGATCTAATCTAATGACTGTATTTGGATTTCTTTAGCAAGTTTTGTCTCTAAGCTTTTTGAGTGTTCTAGTTTTTACAAAGTTTTAGACATATATATGTTGATAATATTGGTCCAAAATGATGTGAAAAAGAGACACAAAACTACCACAAAGGGACACAAACCAACTCCAAAGAGACGCCAAATGACCACAGAGACCCAAAACAACTCCAAAGAAAACAAAAATGACCAAAAAGAGACACACAGCAGAGAACTGTTAAGTGTGTGTTATATTTTCTTAAGTTTTAAGTGTGTCAGGGAACCTGTTTTGCTTTAGCTGTACCTGTACAGGTAGACAAACACATGTTCCCACCTCCAACTCGTACCCTGTCCTTGATAGAGAACAGCAGAAACATTTTCTGACATTTAACCTCTGAATAGTCCCAAATCTAGTCGTCGTAAATAGAACCACAACCTCCAGTCAGTGCATATTATGATGAAAATGATGATGTCATTACAGCCACCAATATAAAGTGAAATCATATATTTGCAAAGGAACGTTCATTTCTTTTTCCCATTTTATCATGGGAATAGAAGTGGAGAATTCCTAACTTTGGCGACCTCTTGAAGTAGTACCAAAATATACAAATCCAGACATTAAAGGGATAGTCTGGATGTTTTGAAGTGGGGTTGTGTGAGGTACTTCAGATAGTCAGTGTATTACTGACAGTAGATGGCAGTCGGCACGCCCCCAGTTTGGAGCAGTCCCGACACGGAAGCTAAGCAATTTACTGCTGTGGACGGGGGCCGACGCAACATATTTTAGTCACTTCAAAAAATCAATATCGGTTTAAATGTAGCTATAGTTAGAATATTTTCACCACTTTACCTTTCAGTCAGACAGACCTTTCCGTCAGGAAATTGAAGCCCTTACGTCCATATTTGCTCTATTCAAAGCCACCAGACTCATTTGACAAAAACAGTTATTACCTCACAGAACACAGGAGTTGCTGGTCGACTGCTGTCTCGATCGGTTAGTTAGTTTGTGTAATTGTGTGACTTTGGTGAATCCGAACTAAACCTTTATAACACCCACGTCCCACAACAACAACACAAACAAACTAACCAATCAGTCGTATCATATGTAAGTCTGTATCTGCTCATGTTTTTGACTGGTCTAATGGGTTTGTGTGTTTACGTGTACTTATGTTTGATGCATCATTGGGCGAGTCTATATGTTTACTTTGTTTTAACAGGACCACCAACGCCATCTTTTGTCAATGTCTCTATTGTGACAAGTAACGGTGTGGCCGGACTCTCTGTCTCCTGGAAACTCGATCAGGATGTCTATGGATCCATCTGGTACCACGTCATGAGTGACCAGAACCGCACCTGTAACTCCACATCCAGCTCCTGCACCCTGTTGGCTGTGGGATGTGGAGAGGTACACACTATCAAGGTCATCGCCTTGAACAACGCCGGACCCAGCTTCCCATCCAGCCCTGTGGTGTTCATCACCTGTGAGTATTTGATATTTTAGATACTGATACTACACAGCATTAAGTGGGATCAAATAGAGTAGTTTCTACCAAGGTAACTTGTGGTTGCAATAGGCCATTATGGGTAATCAATGAGCAAGCCTTATTCATGGAAATAGTATAAATGAGGATTTACTGTATTTATGCATCAATATGATGATACACTTTGATTTGTTATGTATTTTACTACATATTTAGTCAGCAACATTCCCATCTAGTTATTTTCTCCATGAATTACCAGATATTTTACATCAGTGGTAGCTATAGCTATGAAAGCATTAGGCCGCTCTGAAAGCCCTGTCAGTATATGAGTGTGACTAAACTCCCTGCTGTCCTGGACTGTCAGTCCCCTGCCCACCAGAGTCTTTGGCTCTCGTGGAGTCGACAGAAGGAAATTGCACGCTAACGTGGGGCATGGTGCCTCATGCCGACAGCTACGTGGCCTTCTTCAAGAGAGGTGATGGCACCGAGGAGACTTGCAACACCACCAGCAACAACTGCAAATACCACTGCCTGTGTGGCTACACATACCTGCTGTCTGTGTTTGCGTACAATGAGGCTGGCAGCAGTCCTCAAGGACAGATTCTCAACTATACCACCTGTAAGTAGCAGCTGAGACTGATGAGGATCCTTGTGATGATCATTGTATGTGTATGTCTGTTTACTTGTGTATCACCTGTGTCTTTTAGTGCCCTGTTGTCCAGAGGGTGTATCGGTGTCCGTGGTGAGCACTGACACTCTGGAGATCATGTGGATGGCCTCGCGGGGGGCAGAGTTGTACCAGACTCGGGCTGCAGACAGTTCAGAGGTCATCCTGTGTAACGACACAGCACCCGTGTGCGCTCTCTCTGACCTCAGCTGCGACAGTCCCTACAGCGTGTTGGTGACACCCTGCAATGAAATCAGCGGATGCAATCGTGCATGCAAAGCTCACACCAAAGACACAGGTAGAAAACTAATATTCATAGATACATATGTATCCAGCAAATATCCAGTTAAATGTTTCACTGAAACAGCAATAAAATAATTATCCTATTTGACTGAAACTCCACAAGAACTTCAATATATTGCGTACAATACATATATGTGGGTTGTACCCTCAAAGGTACATACTCAGTAAATTCAGTCAACTTTTGATTCCTTCTTTCCTTTGTCCCCATCAGCTCCTTGCATGCCGATAAACCTGATGCTGAATCCGAAGAACTCCTCCTGCGTCAGTGTCAGCTGGACAGCAAACAACAGGGCTGCTAATTACACTGTGAGCGCGTCGGGTGATGACGGCCAACACACCTGCAACACCAGCGGAAACAGCTGTGACATCACTGACCTTCCATGTGGCTCCACTTATGAAGTCAGCGTCATAGCAACCAGCGCAGCCGGCCAGAGTTTACCCAGCTACTCTGACTCTCTGGAAACAGGTTAGTAGTCGAAGGTTTGGATTGATCCATTTAATTTAAAAGTACAGACAGGTATTGAAAAACCAATACAAAAGCATGTTAGTGATGTGTTGGCCACCACAAGCCTCCAGAACAGCTTCTGTACTCATTGGCATATATTTTAGAAGTCTGTTCAATATGAATGCAGATATTTTTGTGACATAAATGGATACAGATAGTAGGTTTGGGTTCCACCCTTATCATCCACATACTGTATATCATCTTCTTTGACAGAACCCTGTTGCCCGATGAATCTAACAGTGGAACAGGTGACACAGGCGGTGAGCAACATCTCGTGGTCTCACGCCAAGGGGGCACATTCATTCATCACTTCCCTGACATCAACGCGTGGCCACGCCCGCTGCCACACCCAGGACTCCCACTGCCTCATGGGATGCATCACCTGTGGGACCAACTACACTGTCACCATGGAGGCGTTTAGCAAAAGCGGACACATGTCCAACTGCACCTATAAGGGCTTCTCATCCAGTGAGTCATGATGTTTTCTACCACTGAGAAGGAAAAAAACTTTATTACACTTTATCACACTTATTATCTTAACCTAAAAGAGTAGTTACTTTTATGTGTTACTTGTCACACACAAAATAAACAATACTAGTCATTTTGTCCACAGACATAATGTGCTGGGGGGAAAATTCACCACTATTAATATAACTACTGGTTTAAATAGAGTCAAATTAAGGCTGCAAGGTATACATGCTGCGTAACACACACACACACACACACACACACACACACACACACACACAAACAAAATATTGTATTACTATTCAATTATATACTATTAATATTAAAACATGTATGTAATACTTGTTTGAAGTTCTGGTGCCTTTATCACTTATAAATCCCCCCCCCCCTCTCTCTCTCTCTCACAGGTGCCTGCTGTCCATCAGGTGTCAGGCTCTATAGTATAGCCGGGAACTCTCTGCGGGTGTACTGGCGCAGCGCTGGCAGCAGCCACAGCTACATCACAGAGATGGTGGGCACCAGCAACAACAGCAGCAACTACACCTGCACTGCCTCTCCCGGAGCGAGCAGCTGTGATTTTGGCAACATCCAGTGTGGGGACGTCTATCATGTAGTGGTGGCTCCGCTCACGCCTGAGGGCAGCAAAGTCCTGTTCTGCCCCCAGAGACTGTACTCAGGTATGACAGTGGGATTTCACAGTAATGTTTGGTGGTGATGCAATATTAGAATTTTGTTTTAAAGCTAATGTTATCTTCCTTTGTTTGTAATTATAATAATTTATCCTCTGATTATGCTGCAATATCTCAACCGATTTTTTCATGATGTTTTATAATGAAAATGTATATAATAACCAAAGCCTGTCTACGGAAAGCCTTTTCACTCCCATTGTACCGAATTTGGTTGCAGTTCCACCAGAGTTCCACTGGGGGTGATCGCAGGCGAGTGCAAAATGAATGGGACTCTATGGAGCTAGACGGCTAAATTTGTCTCTTTCGCCTGATTGTCGTTGAGAAATCTCAGATTTGATTGTAGTTTTTGCAAGTTCAACATGGATTATAATAAGTTGAATGAACGCGTACTTATGTCCTTTTGATTTCTTACAGGTTGAGTCGTTGTTGCCCATAACACGCTAGCATTATGCTAATGAATGCTGATTGGTCAGTGAAGGACTGATTACGACCAGATGTCAGAGTGAATATTTCGGCGTGGTCTTTAAAACATTAGCAAACCTCTTTCTAGCACGTGTATTGACAGGGAGAGCCTAACCTGTCAGCTGTGTTGTCGATGCCTCGAGAGAAAAACGGAAGCGACTCAGAGCTTGCCGTTAAGCAGTATCTCTGGCCGTATATGTGTATGACGTCATTGACATTTTAAAAGGCTTTTTAGAACAAAAAAGCCACTTTAAAAAAATGTAACACCCAGCAGTGTGTATTTTCTTATGTGTCCCCTTTCGAATGCAACATTCAAATTACTAGACAAAATATTAGATCCTGAGAAAAGTGGATTTTGAAGGGTATAGCTCCATAGAGTCCCATTCATACTGCACTCGCCTGTGAGCGCCCTATATATCGAACAAGAGTGGAACTGCAACCAGTTCAGAAGCCGGAAGTGTCGAGAGAGTGAAACTTCTTCCCTTATTAGAAATTCTTTGGTATAACACACAGTTGGTAGTTCCACTATTTCATTTGATATACTTCTGTAAAAGAATTTCATTAGCTTTATTTGGGATCAGAACATCACACAACAGTAGCAAAGTAAAGACAATTCAAACACTATGAATATGGACATTTCTTTACTAAATTTGACTCTTTTTTTGTCTCTGCTCTCTCAGTCACTTGCTCAGGGAGCAACGTTGGCACAGGTGAGTATCTGCATAACTATTAAGAATTTTAAGTCAAATTCACTGAAACCACCCAAACAATTACTGGTAAAAAAAGTTTAAGAAAACATTTTAAATATATCATGTTTCTAATGTCACTTCAACCTGTTCTTCTGCAGTGATTTACAGAGGGAAGAGAAGTGTGGATTAACATACGGTAAGTTGAGTAAATACACAATAATTATAAGTAATTTGTTAATTTAAGTTAATTTAGTTAACACTCCCCTCTTCTTAAGTCAAAATAATTACAGTATATCCATTACATAGGTTCAGGCATAATAATGTGCCCCTCTGCTGGTCACAATGAAACATTATATGCATTTTAAACTGATTGTTTTGCATCAAAATTCGAACACTGACTCAACATGTGGCAATTTTAGTAAATATCCTAGAATATGCCCTATGCCTATGCCTATGCACCACCTGTCTATACTTTGTATATCACATTGCACTTTTCTGCTTTTTTTGCACTTTTGGTTGGATGCAAACTACATTTTGTTATCCTTGTACTTGTACTCTGCACAGTGAAAATACAGTTTAATCTAATCTAATCTAATAAATATAAAATTCCTGCAAACTGAATTTGATTGAATCTATTCTTAACAGATGCAACAAACTCCTCCATCTTCTTCATCCTCCTCTTCCTCCCGCTCTACTGGAATAAAGCCATATTCATAGCTAAACAGAAGAACCTTAACCTGTGGCCATGATACATGGGTGATAACATGATGAATAATAAGAAATACATGTTTGGGATATGATTAAGTGTTTTAAACTTGCCTTTTAAATAATGTTCATGTTCATCACAGCCAAACTAAACCATCACTGTGCCCTCAACAATCAAGATCAAGCACTTAAATGACAAAAACAAGCCAACAAAAAGAGTGCATTTTGCGTGTGCTGCTCAAAATATATATCATGAGATAAAAGCATGGGTTTTGTAAATGTAAGATTTTCTAATGATAAAACCTTTGACTTACAAATAACTATAACTACATTGAAATGCTGTACCGAAAAATTTGTAATTTGGGTAATTGCGAATTATTTTATCCCTGAGTTATTGCGTTAAAATCTAAATAAACTAACAAAAAATCTAATTCACAAAATAAATCAATAAGCAAATCAGTAACAGTGCCCCTCCAGATATTTTTAAACAATTTCACCCCTTTTGTTTTAAGAATTATGAATTAGAAAATGTACCAAATTTAAATAAAAAAGAATTGTAGATGCAGCCCCAAGTACAAAGCCTCCTGATGATAAGTGGCAGACACTGATCTATGTCACCTCATCCTGCTTCACGCTTGTTCTCAGGATGTATTTAACTGTGTTGAATATGTGTCACTGTGGTTGTGAACACCTGATGCATATGTCAGTTAATAAAGAAATTCCAGCATCCTTTTCTTTGTTTTGTGGTTTGTTTTGCACATAGATGCAGTGCTTAACAAAATAAAAGGTTAAATTAAACTATGATTCCTATGCTAATTTACTAAAATATTGTTTATTGTCTGTTTATCTGTGCTGTTTAAATTCTCACCTGTGTATTTTTTGCCATGGAAATTATACAGTACTGCAGTTATAAAAGGAATACCTAGTTTATGATAAGCTGTTATTTATAAAGAAGTCCATTACAAAGAAGATCTCCTTCGACAATACTGTTCTTTCTTTCTTTCTTTCTTCCACATGTTTCACCCTGCTATGAAGAAAGACGCCTGGCTGGAAGACCTTTTGTGTTCGGCCTGTTGCTTTTAGACTTTCATAACTTGTCTGTATGCTCAGCCACCTTGGTAGACAGGTGTGTCCTAGTTTCATTACTGTAACAAGTGAGGTAAGCTTACCTCTCTGGAGGAAATAGCTACCAACAAATCAAAGATTTGGGTACATTACTTAAAATCTCCCAATGACCATAATAACAGCTCAGGATACAATCCTTGAGATTTGAAAAGAGCAGATGGATATACCGATGTCCACCATCAACTGTAAATCATGAACAAATAGGATTATATAAATCCTTAAATTGATGTGAAAAACGTAAAATAAAATCTTAATAAAGATTGTAATCTTGAGGACATACTGTACTCTAGACTTGGTGGGAGTGGTGTTTAAACAATAAGCTTCTGATTTCAGGGGAAAAGTAAATCCCACAGTTTATCAACGTTCCTGGAATGATGAACAACTTTTTGACCATGGCAGACATGACAAATCTGGCTTCAGTGATAACACCAATACTGTTTATTTGTTGCCTATCCTTTAGCAATAGTTCCTTGTCATTGTTTTTGTTTTCAGGCCCATTTCCACCTACAGTATTTGTGCTTTTCAACTGCAGAGTTGTGTTGGGACCTCCACAGATTTATATGATCAACAAAGCAAATGTAAATTGTGGGATTACACTCATCTGAGGACGACTACCAATACAAAGTTGGAGGTCATGAGCATATAGGTTGACATTTACAGTGCACCGCATAGTGAGCATATACACATACATTATTAGACTGCACAACTATAGTTAAGTTCATATACTGTAGATGTTGAAATGTGTCACTAAGAAAGGTGTGCAATAAATAGCTGACTGTTGTCTTACTCTGGAAAATGATTCCAATTTGGCCTATCTTTTTGGCGACACCTGAAGTTATTTAACGTCCTCCTGAAATCATTCTTCATATTTGTTTACAATCAATCTGTTGCGTCATCATCATTGTCTATACTGTAATTCTACTATGTTGGTCTGTTCTGTGCACATGACATCTTTTGCATGGCTGTCCGTCCAGGGAGATGGTCCCTCCTCGGTTGCTGTTCTTGAAGTTTCTTCCATTTTTTCCCTGTTAAAAGTTTTTTTTTGGGGAGATTTTTTTCCTTATCTAAAGCGAGGGTCTAAATTGTATGCTGTGCAGATTGTAAAGGCCCTTAAGGCAAATTTGTGATTTCTGATATTGAGCTATTTAACTACTATATATGCACATCCCAAAATTGATAGTATTTGAATCCGCACAAGCATCACATTTTTTCGGGAATCAATATGGACCTCCCAGTAGTGACGAGGAAAGTGATATGCTCACTAAATTCTAAGTTAACATTCAGGCTATTGCTTCCTGTTATCACCAGAGCTCATGTGCTTGACGACACTGGAGCTCTCAGCTTCTATTCTTTTTTTCTATTCCTCAGTACAGAGGTCAACTACCAGAGTGAGCTCTGGATCTAATTTCATCATTTAAACATTAATTAAAGACCATTTTACAATGATCAAATGCACTTTTGACAATGAAAATATGGCTGCATGTTTCAGTGCATTCTTCCTTTAAAACACACCCTGCTACCAGCTTCACAAGGCACCAATCCCAGAAACATGTGAAAAATGTGCTTCCCCCGGGTCCCTTTTCACAACAGAAGTTTCAGTTGGCTTAAGTCCCTCGAAACACAAAAGGGATGAGTCTGGTATTATCCCCAGTGCTGTATATGTTATCAATAATGATACTGTGGTGGCTCTCAGTGGGGAATAGTTGCCATTTACAGCTAAAATGTGGAACATGACTCAGCCATTAGGTTGTCATTTCTTTAAGACACACAGATCTGGAGGTCTTTTAGCAGCTTACATTAACACCCTCTGGTCTCATACCATCATGGTAAGCTGTGAATTATGTTTGCCATGATGTTAATATAATGAGTAATCTGATTAGATTCTAGTTTTCTGTCAAAGTTGTGTGAAAATATTGACATATTACTTGTGAATATTACCTTTGATTCCAAACATTTTTATCTCAGTGGTAATAGGCAGCGCTTCGATGTGAAAAGGAATAGATGATAATGGGTTTTGTTAGCTGGTACCTGCCATACTGTTAGAGCTAATTTATTTAATTAGACACATGGTCTCAAGAGTGAATTCTACTCAACTCAGTCACCCCTCACCCTCACCTCCAGACTTTTGTCCTTCTACATAAAAAGCACTCAGATATAAAGATCAATATTTCTATGAAGGCTGAACAGTTCATTTAGTAAATGCAATGTATTTGCATATGTATTGGCAAACAATCATGAGTTTAATGTGCCAGAATGTTTTCATACGAGTATATTATTACATCATTCTCTGGTTCCACCTTCTCAAATTTAAATATATTATTATTATCATTGTAAATTCAATTTCTGTAGTTTTGGACTGTTGGTTGGGTTCTGGGAAATGGTGGATATAACCTTGGAGGAGGTAACTAAACAAACTCATCTCAGCTACTTAAATACATCCAAACAAAAACAGCTAAATAGCATGCTGCATTATGGAAAAACAACCTAGAGGTATGCAATGTACAAAAAAAGCACTATACATCTGGATACACTAAGGTACCTTTGAAAGACACCATGCCCACATACTGTACTGTACATAACAGTTTAAAAGCCTCAATTGGCCCAGGGCTGCTTAAAATTTGGGCTACAGTATTTACCTTTAAAAAGAAATCAAATCAGTGCTTCTTCTACTATTCAGCTAGAGAGTCAGTGGCAAACATTCCTCTTTTTTTTCTTTTGAGCATCTGGCATACTCTATTTGAATTTTAATAAGGCTTCCGATGAGTCAGTGGCAAAAAATCAACCTAACAAAGGTGCAAATGGTGATGCGACTCAAATTGCTTGAGAAATTTGTGGGAAGTTGCATTATAAGATGCTCAATACCTGTGACCTGTAACAGTGTCTACGTAAGGACAATATCGCAGCCACATAAAAAACAATGAAATATCAATGTGTGCACATCACTTGTCTCTTTTCACAGCGCATTAAAATTGCTCTGTTGTTTAAGTGGGGCAGCTAAAGTTTCCTGGCACGCTCATGGCCTGTATCCACTTTCATATGAACTTCCTTTTTTCTGATACAAACAAGCAAGTAGGAGGTGATAGCCCTTTATTCTCATGTGATAAAAGATCCTTTTCAGTCCAGCATGTAGGCTTACATAACAGCAGTTTAGGGATTAGTCTATCTAGGAGGAAATTAAGTTCATTTTTCATCAAAATCCATTACGGAACGCCTTCAAACTCTTAAAAGTCAACAGTTTGAGAAAGACACAACTTAGTAACAATGCCTGCATGGGGTGTTTTGTACATCTCATTTAGATGGAGTCCCAATTCCCAAGTTTGCATATGTGACTTTGGTTTCAGTGGTACTTGTCTCCTTTGCCAGTACAGCCCCTCCCAAACCTTTATCTCTTTGCTTCAGGTCATTTATTGGTTCCCATGTATTGTTACAGGGATAGAAAAAACCCACAGAAATATGTGTGAAGTCCCTTCAGATTAGTGATATTTACAGTCACTCGGATTTGGGGGATGGATGACATATACGATGTCTTGATAGTTTTATACAACCCTCTCTTGCTTGGGTTGATGCTATGAGTGATATTGTGTTTCTATTCAAAGGGGCTAATTTGTGTAGGTCAGGACAATTCAAGCTGCATGTAAACTGTGGCCTTTGAATACAATAGTTATGACATGGCTGCGATAAGATCAACGTTGGTCAGGTACCTGTGATCAGTTTATTTGTTCCCTTGAGTCCTTTCCTGTTAGATATCATGATAAATTTAACACCAGAAATTCTTAACATAACACAACCTTTGTTGTCAAAATCCAAAGAACAATGTCACAACAATATACATGGATACAAATTAAAGGTTTAACAGCAGACATTATAAATGCTATTGACCTACAGAGATAACTAGACCCCAAACTGATCAAGGTTGAAAGCTGGATAAAAGCTAGTAAGTGGACCTTGAGTTAAAGGAGCTGTGTTCAGGATTTAGAGGCATCTAGTGGTGAGGTTGCAGATTGCAACCAACTGAATACCCCTCTGCATACCTTTACCTTTCCAAGTGTATAGTCTAACAACGCAAAAGCTCCTCTGGAGCCAGTGTTTGGTTTGTCCTTTCTGGGATACTATAGAGGCATGGCAGTGCAACATGGTGGACTCCATGGAGGACCCGCTCCCTATGTAGAAATGAAGGTCTGGCACTGTGAGACTAGACTTCTTATGCGAGTGTGCAGCTGGATAACAGATTTGCTTCACTGCTGCAGGACCCTGCACCTTCATCTGATGACCTGGATTGCATCTCATCGTTACACAGCAGGCTAAGGACTGAGAGCAATTCAAAAAGTAAAAAGCTAGAGGGAAAGCTAACAACTGGGCCTCAAACTCTGATTGTGGGTGACTCTGCTGTAAAAGACACCAAATACTCTGTTTTCCCAAAGACATGGTGTCTGACTTGGCCCAAAGAACCCAGGATATCGTGGCAGCACACCCAACTGTGAAGAACATTATACTGCATATAGGGTCACATGATGTTGTAAAGCAACTTTATGGAACTGCTGAACACAGTCAGCTCCCTAAACGCAGAGGTGTTTATCAGTGGCCCTATACCACCAGTCAGAAGAGGAGCTGAGAGATTCAGCAGACTGTTGGCACTGAACAAATGGCTTTCAACTGCATGTACTGTCCATTCTCTGCTGTTCATTGACAATTTTAACATTTTCTGGGACCGCAGACATCTTTTTAAAGCAGATGGACTTTTCCTTAACAAGCCAGGAGTAAAGCTGTTCACCTGTAACCTACTTTACTTTCTGTGCCACATATCTGCTCCCTCAGCCAAGGACACGAGACAAGACAAATCTAAACAAGAGGAAGACATAACAAAGCACGGCAGTGATCCACCACAGCCCCCATCTGAGCAAAGATTTGCTTTCACCCGTCCAACACCCCTCAAACTCCCTCAACAACCCTGATATGTCATCACTCTCTCCACTCACCCTTTCCCCTCTTTCCCCCTGCCCCATGTTGGAGTTCACTGACAAGATGAGGCAGCTGGTGGATGCTGGAACCAGTTTTGCCCCCTTCCTTCTCCCATCATTGGCCCCCGGCCAATAGTGGAACGCCTGGCACCACTGCCAGGATGGCAGCAAATTCCTTCTCCCCAGACTGATAAGTATGCTTGTGTACAAAATTCAACAAGCTTTAACTGATATATGCTGGGTCCAGGCTGCACGCCTAGTGGCACTCATGACTCTTTCCAGGACAAGCCCTGTGTATTAAATTCTTCCTCAATTTATGTTGTGATAGGTAATAGAAAAAGAATGGTGAATCCGCTAAGTAAGAAGAAGCACTTAACTGCAAACTTAGCAAATTTAGCATCCATTCCTCGTCAGCCACAGCCTGTCCAAAAAAATGAGACAGATAATTCTTTTAACACACTAACACTAGGCTTACTAAACGTCAGGTCTTTGGCAGGGAACATCATTTTTAATCAATGATTTTATTATTAAGCACAATCTTGATTTTATGTTTTTAACTGAAACCTGGTTAGACCATAACACCAGTGCTGCTGTTCTCATTGAGTCAGCTCCCCCTAACTTCAGTTTTATGAGTGAGAATAGAGTGAATAAGAAAGGAGGTGGAGTCGCCATTTTGTTTAATGACTCATTCCAATGTACGCAAATATCTTATGGAAATTTTGCTTCTTTTGAATATGTGGCTCTTCAGCTGAGGTCCTCCCCTCGAGCTATATTTCTGAATATCTACAGGCCACCCAAATACTGTCCAACCTTCTTCGATGACTTTACTGAACTGCTGTCTATAGTGTATCTGTATTAACTTTGACTGTGTAATTATTGCTGGTGACTTTAACACTCATGTTGACAACCCCCAGGACAGAGGGACCAAAGAACTGTGTTTTGTTTTTGAGAACTATGGACTGACTCAGCATGTGACGGAGCCCACACACAATAAGGGGCACACTCTGGACTTGATTATCTCCAAGGGTCTGAACATTTCCAAGGTTGTGTTGACTGATGACTGATGTTGCTCTCTCTGATCATTCCTGTGTTTTCTTTAACGGCACTATCTCTGTGCACAAAAGTGCCCAAACAAAAGTAATCAGAAAACGGTATATCACTGAAAACACCAGTGAATCATTCATTCAGTTTTTCTCCTCCACACCCGCCCTCTTTGGGGTCTCAGTCACTGAGCTTGTAGATAATTTCAATTGTAAAATTAAAATGTTATTGATGCCATTGCTCCCACTAAGGTCCAAGCTGTCTCTGGTAAGAAAAGATCTCCATGGAGAAATGTCTTACTGGTAAGAACAGAAAAAAAGAGAGTGTCGAAAAGCTGAACGCAGGTGGTGAAAAACTAATCTACAGGTCCACTATGACACCTATAAAGAGAGACTTTGCATTTATAATTTGGAACTAAGGAATGCAAGGCGGTCCTTCTTCTCTGACATTATTGCTAAAAACAATAATAATCCACATGCTTTGTTTGCTACTGTCGATAAGTTAACAAACCCTCCAGTACCAGTAGCATCTGAACTTTTATCCACCAAGGCCTGCAATGAATTTGCCTCCTTCTTCAAAGACAAAATTCAGAAAATTAGACACACCATATCAGTGCCACCATATCAAGTACAGGATATGTGTTGTCACAGTGTCCAGGAAAAACAAATTCCATTAAAGTTGCAAGCAGCGATGGATGGGCCCTCGCGCCTCTGCGCGCGTCGGGGTTACCGGCGGACGCCGCTCCTTGCGACCGTGCATTCACGCGGCACTCAGACACTGCAAATCGTCAACAATGAAAAGGGAACTCCCTGCCGAGTTCAACGATACCTGAAACAAGACTCTACATCATACAGTTCATTAGCTGTGAAAGGGGGGGGGGGGTGGCTAAAGCATATGGGGCGGATCAAACCATCACCAATAAAAATGAAGACTGCTGAGTTCAATGATACCTCACATAAGACTCTATCATAAATGGGTCACCATTTATGAAAGGAGGCGTGGCTTAAGCATGGGGGGGGGCCAAACCATCACCAATGAAGAAGGAAGTCTTTGCTGAGTTCAATGATACCTCATACAAAGGTCTACATCAAACAGATCATTAGTTATAAAAGGGGGAGTGGCTAAAGCTTAGGGGGCGGGTCAAACCATCACCAATAAAAAAGGAAGTCTCTGCTGAGTTCATTGATACCTCACATAAGACTCTACCATAAACGGGTCACCAATTATGAAAGGGGGCGTGGCTAAGCACAGAGGGGCGGGCCAAACAATCACCAATGAAGAAGGAACTGTCTGCTGAGTTCAATGACACCACACACAAGACTCTACCTTAAACGGTTCAAATGTTATGAAAGGGGGCATGGTCTGAGTAAATGGGCGTGGTTAAAGTATGGGGGGCAGCTCAGTAACACATGTAGACCACACATTATAAGTTTCATGTAAATCAGATGATGTTTGTCATATAAGGTGCAAGGGGGGCGCTATGACCAAAAGTCAAATATGGGCTGTAGGTGTCCTCAGGCCTGGACCCTTGTCAATCGTGACAAATTTCGGGCAGATACGACAACGTACACTCAAGTTACAACAATTTATTTGTTCATCGCTAAACACTCAAAATGGCCGCCACGCCACGCCCACACCGTCTGACGAAAAGTTTTTCTTTTAATAACTTTTCATCTTTAAGGTGTTGGGATGATAGAGACCAAGTTTGAGTCCATCGGATGAAATCTCTAGGAGGAGTTCGTTAAAGTATAGCACCTTGACTTTTAGGCCTACTTCCTGTTGCCACTAGGGGGCGCTATGACTTTAAGTAAATATCAGCCTTCATTTGTCCTCAGGGTTGGACTCTTGTGAATCCTGAAAAGTTTCAAGCGAATTGGACAATGTACACTCAAGCTACACCCACTTCCTGTTTCGGCGGCGAAACGCACAAAATGGCCACCCCGCCACGGCCACGCCCTATGACGAAAAGTTTTTCTTTTAACAACTTTTCATCTTTAATGTCTTAAGATGGCACAGACCGAATTTGAAGTTGATCGGATGAAATCTCTAGGAGGAGTTCATTAAAGTACGACGTGTAAATGGCCAAAATCGCACTAATTTCGAACTTTGAAATCAAAATGGCGGACTTCCTGTTGGGTTTAGGGTATGGCTCCAATGACGTTGCTTGACATGATACATATGTGTACCAAGTTACGTGAGTCTACGTTAAACGCACTGCAGGGGCTCAATTTTTTTAACTTTCTAGGGGGCGCTAGCGAGCCATTTTTGCGCGGTTATTCCCGAAACCCTTAAAATACGTACATTTTCACCAGACTTGATGCGCCCGCCAAATTTGGTGAGTTTTTGAATATGTTAAGCCCCTCAAAAAGCCAATTAATTTGGTGTAATAATAATTCCTTCAGTTTCAATAGGGCCTTCGCCGCTGTCGGCGCTCGGGCCCTAAATATGACACAATTTCATACGATCAACCATAAAAACCTGGAGGACATTATACAACATCTGAAAACCTCCTCCTGTTGCCTTGATATTCTACCAAAGGGCGTTTTCAAAAATGTTTTGAATTGTTTGGCTTCTGATTTTCTACAGATTGTAAACACGTCTCTTCTCTCAGGTATCTTCCCACAGGCCCTGAAAACTGCAGTCATTAAGCCACTCTTAAAAAAGAACAATCTAGACACGTCACTAATGAGCAACTATAGGCCGATATCAAACCTTCCATTTTTAAGTAAAATCATTGAAAAAGCGGTTTTCCAACAACTCAACCTTTTCTTGTCACTAAACAACAGTTTTGATGCCTTCCAGTCAGGTTTTCGACCACACCACAGAACTGAGATGGCTCTTGTTAAAGTATTTAATGACATCCACTTAAACACAGATAGTGGTCTTAGTATTACTTGATCTCAGTTCTGCATTTGACACGGTCGACCATGACATATTACTAGACCGACTTGAAAACTGGGTTGGCCTTTCTGGCTCAGTACTAAACTGGTTTGACTCCTACTTAAATAATAGGGATTACTTTGTATCTATAGGTAATTATATATCTGAGTATACAAGTATGATGTGCGGAGTTCCCCAAGGCTCCATTCTGGAGCCTCTTCTGTTTAACATCTACATGCTTCCACTGGCTCAGATTATGGAAAACAACTAAATAAGTTACCATAGTTATGCGGACGACACACAAATTTACATAACCTTATCGCCAGGGGACTATAATCCAAAACAAAAAATGACTAAGTGCATTGAACAAATTAATGACTGGATGTGCCAGAACTTTCTTAAATTAAATGAAGAAAAAACTGAGGTGGTTGTTTTTGGAGCAGAAGAAGAACGATTAAAAGTTAGCGCTCAGCTTCATATGACAATGTTAAAAACAACAGACAAAGCCAGAAATCTGGGTGTAGTCATGGACTCAGATCTGAATTTCAACAGCCATATTAAGACAATTACAAAGTCAGCCTATTATCACTTTAAGAATATATCAAGGGTTAAAGGACTTATGCCTCAGCAGGATTTGGAAAAACGTGTCCATGCTTTTATTTTCAGTAGACTTGACTATTGTAACGGTGTCTTTACAGGTCTCCCTAAAAAATCAATCAGACACTGCAGCTGATTCAGAATGCTGCTGCTGGAGTCCTCACTAACACCAACAAAGTGAATCAAATCACTCCAGTTCTGAAATCTTTAAACTGGCTTCCAGTGCCTCAAAGAATTGATTTCAAAATACTTTTGCTGGTTTATAAATCACTAAACGGTTTAGGGCAAAGATACATTTCTGATCTGCTGCTACACTATGACCCACCCAGACCTCTCAGGTCATCTGGGACAGGTCTGCTTGTTGTCCCCAGAGTCAGAACTAAACAGGGGGAAGCAGCATTCAGTTTTTATGCTCCACATATCTGAAACAAACTTCCAGAAAACTGCAAGTCCGCCACAACTCTCAGTTCTTTTAATTCAAGGCAGAGGACTTTTCTTTTTGATGTTGCCTTTCTTTAAATAATTATTAATTTCTTAATTTCTTATACTGCACTGTAACCTCTATTTTCATATTGTATCTGTTTTTCATTTTTTTTTTTAAATAATTGTTAATCTATAAGTCCTCAGGGAGGCCTGAGTTGGACTTGGTTAACTTGTTAAGTCCTTTGGAAGGCCCAGTTTAGAACTGGTTAAGTCCTCTAGGAGGCCAGGTTTAGAACCTGAATTGCAACATTTTATTCTCATCTTTTATCTGTTCTTAATTTTTTAATCGCTCTTAACCTTAATGTTTTAATTTTTGTTTATCGTTTTTAACTGCTCTTTTTATATAAAGCACTTTGAATTGCCCTGTTGCTGAAATGTGCTATACAAATAAAGCTGCCTTGCCTTGCCTTATAAACAACCTGTTATGAAAGTACTGACACACACGTGTGTGTGTTCCTTGAACTTGAGACAAATAGTGCTGAATAAAATGTACTGAGCACATGAAAATCCACTGTATTTAACCATGTTTTAGTCTCTAAAGAACCAGTTTATGATAAATCCTCATAAAATTAGGAAAGGTCATGAAGTATCAAACCGATAATACGTATGTTTTTTTTTTTTCAATCTTATATATTAAACGTGTTCTCATTAGAGATGTTGTACAATCTGTCTAAGACTACTGTGCGGAAAAAATCAAAGACAAGACTTGTTCAAGTTTACAAATTTCTGAAAAAGAGTAACACGGAAACACATTAGTGCTGCTGGGAACTTACTTTCACAATATAACACTAACTGATCAATTATAAGATCAAATTGCCTTAATGGAGATTATGCAAACTGATAGATGTGTGAGAGGCAGTGTGTGTGTGTGTGTGTGTGTGAGAGAGAGAGAGAGAGAGAGAGAGAGAGAGAGAGAGAGAGAGAGAGAGATGTCAGCTATAGGTACTTTCTTCTCGTAACTTCACCAAACTCTCATCCATTCATCCCGCCCTCCATCCCTTCTTCCTTACTGCCCGGGGCTGTTGGTGGGACAGCCTGTCCCCATTTGGGGCATGTTGATTGGTTCCCACTCATACTGGGTTGAAGCTCAAAAGAACACCTTTTGTATTTGACTCCCTTGAATACTAAACTAATTGTAAACCCGCACTCAATGTCAAAGATGGGATTGTTGGGAGCCATAGGCTTTTCTTTAGCGTTGGTATCTCTAACTCAGGTAAATATCATTTTTAATGTTACAACATGTAAAACTTAACAATATGGATATGATTTAGTGTTAAAATATTTATAGTATGTTATTGATGACTTTTTTGTGCTATTTACAGATACCTTATACTAGTGCACAAGGTAAGTAAACCAAGACATTTTGGGTAAATAATATTTTAGAATAACTGTTAGTTGCATCACTTAGATTTAGTTCTATAAATATTTATAATTCACAATGGATCACTGAAGCTATTTTTTTTATTTACGATGTTTTTGTGTGTATTGGTGATGTTGTTTATTGCTCACTAACCTTTAATGGCACGTTTATTTTCTGTAACCAAGCTGGTGTTTTCAGTTCCATGTATTTCCATCCATTTTCCATTCCATTACAGGATGCAAAATCTTGTCAGCAAAGTCTTCAGGCCCCTCATCGATTCTGGTAACATGGGAAAAATATACTGGGGCAACAAACTATTTTTTGGACCTTCGGGTGAAAAACAATACAAATGTTGCACCGGTTGTGGTGACTCTGGCAGCGACCTCGACATCGAAGGATGTCATGGGTCTGAGACCAGGAACCGATTACAGTGTGACTCTCAAAGTCTTTCAGTTCTACTTTGTGGTGTGTATGGCTACAGATGAGGCGTCCACAGGTAAAGAAAAAGACAATTAATACAATGTTCACGTAGAATAGTTGCAACACCTTAAAATGTTATCAATAGTGATTGGCATTATTGCTATTTTTGTTCAGGCAGCATCACTATGCCATTTGCCCTCAGGGTTCAAATTGTGACATGCAGTCCTACAGTAAATACAATTTTTCAAGAATACATATAAAAAAAGCTCCAAAACTGTTATTTAAAAAGAAATGTATAATATGAGCTGTATCAATTTATAGTCAATGCAGATCCTCATCTTTACGCGCAAAAACGCGCCATTACGCACGGATACAACGCAGCTACGTAGCATCCTAAACAATGTTTTCTCCCCTGCTTTTTCCTCCCAGTCCCGGACACATCACAGATAGTAGATGGCCGGGCACTGTCGAGTACTTCAATTGCGGTAAAGTGGACTTTGGTACCCTCGGCGGTGTACTACGTACTGCAGATATACTCTCAGGCCAGCGGGCAGAGGAACCTGACCTACACCAACTCCAGCGCTGTGGTGGGAAACCTGCAGCCCTCTACTAACTACGACTGTTACGTCATCACAGCTAACCAGGCCGGCCAGGGAACAAGAAGCAAAGTGAGGACCATCACGACCTGTGAGTAAGCCGTTTCTGTACATAGAAAACTTTTTAACGGAAGGTTCGATGTTAGAGTGGGTATTCGATATGAAGACATGTCCCTGCATGTACAAACGCAGAACCTCAAATCCTTGCTTATGTTCACTTAATACAAGTGGATAATTAACGACCAAGAGAAGATATTATTCAGTCAAGTTTTTAGAATGTTTTTCTTTACTGAATCAAGGCTGGAAAAGCTTCATGTAGTTTAGTACTGTCAAACTGTATATCAAGAGAGTTAAGTTATTATGGTTACTGTGTTCAATAGTCAGTGACTACAGCTAGATTTTCAGGGTCAGCCTAAAATATTGGGTCAATTCAAGTCAACTTTATTTATATATCCTAAAATCACAACTATGCCAACACCCTAAATAAGAAGAAATTCATGTTGTATGTCCTGTTGTATTGGGGCGCAACCCAAGTTTCAGAGACAGATATCTTAAAACCTCTGCACATAAAATGAAAACATTAAGCATAACTAGACACTGCTGTAAGTGAATTGGAATATGTATTTTTAGGATTTAAGTGAACTGACCCTGAAATCATTGGCTGTGATAGCAGAATATAAATATTTAAATTGAAAGGTAACATTGGCCCTTTTTGGTTCTTCAGATCAAATAAGATGTTTCAAACTAATGTAACAAAATTAATTAAGTTATCAGATTGAGTGATATCACTCTAACTGCTTATGTTTTTTCTGTAGTGATGCAGCCACCGGTGGGCATCAATGCAACACAGACGGGTCTAAGCACGGTGAGGGTGACATGGCAGCCAGTTAAGGACGTTCTGCTATACCAAGTCACCATCCGGAACAATGATGTACCCACTAGCAAGCCGTCTGTGTACAACGTCACCGACACTAAGCTGGATGTTCAAGGCATCCTCCCGTGTACCACTTATCTGATATCAGTGTCCTCATTCAACATGTTTCTGGTGCCGAGCGAGCCCAGAGACTACATGTACACCACCAACAGTAAGTCGGCAGAGCCAAGCCAATATCAATAACTTGGTGATTATGATCTAGGTCAGCTATTCTCGTTGAGGCGGTCCTTTCAGACATGTAGAATATGATCCTCAGGGTAAAAAGACAACCTACTTGTTGTGGCTGACACGCTAAGAAAAAACAGAAATCTAAGGTGATATCTTTTTTTTTTTGTCATTCAAATTTGTATTGCCTTTTATAGAAACAGAGACAAGAACAATAGTAATCTCTTTCTAAGCAAAAACGAGAGAGATAACAACAAATGAGCAAAAAAAAAAGAAATATACATACACAGGGTAAATGTTGGTTTAACTCGTCTCCATACCTTTCACATATCACACCAGTAGCACAAATGATGAGTATTCTACCAATATCATACAATACCAGTCATCTCTCATACATCTTAGTAGTGACTTATACATACATTAAAATCATTTAGACAAATTCTCCCCCATTAAGTATGCAATATTGCATTCGTGTAGGGGCCCCATATTTTCCAAAATACCTCCTGTCTGTTGTTCAAGTTAAAAATGAATTGTTCATAGCTGGCCATTTTGATCATTTCTCCACACCATTCATTGAAAGGGATGTGTTTTGTTTTCCAATGTCTTAGCACAATTCCTCAACCTGTAGTAAGGGCCATACAGCACCATAGAGTGTGTTGAACTGACAGGCCCACCCCTGCTGGTATTATACCTAATATACAAAGTGCCGGGTTCTGTATCAAGTCTGCTCGTAGTACTTTGTTAATGAATGTTATAATATCTTCCCATAAGTTTGTCGTCATTTGACATCGATATAACATATGCATCAAAGTGTCTCTGCTTCTTTCGCATCTCCAGCCTAAGGTGATTTCTTTAATCTTTTTACAGAACATTAAATGTGGGATATTGATCTTTAAAGATATATATATATATATATATATTGTCAATGTTCCCCTATAAGAGAAAATGTCAAGCAGAACAAATCAACACTCATAAAACGTCTTTTCAATCAGGATTGGTGTAGAAAAAGGGCCGTGGGTGATGGGATACTTATACGAAACGCCATCAGCTTTTCTTACCAGACAGTTTCTGATATAAAATGTATATAAAATGTCAGTCCACTTCTTTTTTTGCTATGTTGTGTACTCACGTACAATAAAACAAAAAAATAATGTGTGTTACTTGCAGAGCTGAAACCCGTTTCATCAGTTTCCGTGGACTACACCTGCACCACTCAATCTGCCATGGTGTACTGGTCGGCCGTGCTTGGAGCCGACTCCTACAAGGCCACGGCGATGGCCAACAATGGCACGTGGCTGATGTGCACCAGCCAGAGCACCAGCTGTCAGATCATCGGACTGAGCTGCGGTCAAAACTACGTGGTGAATGTAACGCCCATGTCAGAGAACTGCAATCACATGGTGAACACCACATCGGCCACTTTTGAGACTGGTGAGAAACAATGATCACAAAGAAGAAAACTAGGATCACTTAACTTATTAGGCAACCTTTTAGACATAAGCAGCAATATAAAGAAGAAAGAAGTCCATTTTGATCAAATGTGTTCAACAGAGAATGTGTGACCGTTTCCTAACCTCCCAGCTGAGCCATTGTTGCAGCCCTTCCTTCATACAGGAGTGGTTGCTTTCTTCTCCAATGACTCAGCTATATCTGAGCCAGAAATGATCCTTCTCCTTTTAAAAGATGGAGAAATTTCAGTGGTTGAGCCCAAGATAGACTCGGAACTGCTTGTTCAGGATTTAAAAAATAACCTGCTGGATATTATTCCAGAAGACTTTTAGTGTAATGTCTGAAGTACATGTACACAACAGAGGCCTCATTTTCTTCACATCTGTCAAAATCTTTCTTGACTCGTGTCAGTTAAAGTATTGAAACGTTTGTACCAGCGAGATACTTCAGTAGTGTATCTAAATCACCATCCTATTGACTGCCATTTATTTTTTTAATTGAGTCAAAGCCCTAGGTTAGAAGGAACTCGGTTAGAAAAAAACTAACAGGAAGAAAAGAGAACAAGCACGGAAACCGGAACAGTTCTAACCATCTGGGTGATGTTGCCTTAAAGGGGTACTTCGACAATTCAGTATTGCACTTCCACAAAATTGGGAAAATTGTGAAAGGCAAATTAAAAAGAAGAATGGTCAAATCAAAAAGAGATAGATAGAGATATCTTCAAAGCTCTGAAAAGGATCCTACAGTTTCCATAATGCAGATCAACAGCATTTTAGAAGAAACCCTTTCTGTCTGATAAACATCCACGTCCTTTAAAGTCTACACTTAAAGTTTGTAACGGAGGCTTTCTGAAGTATGCAAGCCCAAACTGAGATAACCCTGATGACATCACTATGACATCATCATGTATAATGAAGCAGAAATTATGTCTGAAAAAATAGCAAGAATGGTGAGAAAATGTGGCCATAGCACTTTATAAAGATATATAAATACAGCAGATTACACTTGACAAAAAGGCAAATAAAACCCAACTCAAAAGCTCAGATTTTGGTTTCTATTTTCCAGAAGAGAAAGTCATCCAACCAACCAGTTACCAAACTCATCAATGCCAGTCAACTGACTGAATGGCTCTGTGTCTATTACAGTTATGGCTGACGACCATTTTTACTGCGCCACCCAGCCACCTACTTTGTGGCAGGCAGTTAATCCTTTCATCTCACATATCACTCTTTTCTGTTACAGAGCCCGTTCGAGATTTTCTGTCCAACCCCACCCCTGGGTCCACATTGTGCACCGCTAAGCTGTTGTAACTTAGATGATGCTGAATATGATTTTATGACAAGTTATTGTTAGGCTTCATGTCAAGCCATTTAATACTCAAGGGAAACCATTAAATAACTCAATCCAGTAACATAAAACCTGCTTGGAAAAGCCTAAAGGCACAATAAAAAGGTAACAGCGATTGATTGATTTTGTTTTGTAACACTACAGCTCTTATTCTGATAATTCTGTGACACCCCACCTGACAACTGATAGGAGATTACATCAAGATTACATTGGAAAGTTTTAAGAAAAATATTACATATATTGCTCAGGTTTAAGATGTTATAAAGATCAGTTGGTTCTTTCACAGTTGTTTACAATAATACACCTTAAACCTATGAGTTTTTTTTTGTTAACCTTATAATAATGATTACTGAGGTCATATCATTTGGGAATAGCTGTTTACAAAAATTCACACGTTTATTTGAGTGCATCATAGGTGGCTCCTTAGAAAACTGGGTCTCTCATTGAGCTCCACTGTCTATATCACATTGTGTTGTGTTGAGGCTGCTAAGAATGAGCCTGTGTTTGTGGTAAACCTGAAACCTCATACAGTGAAAAGCAACACTGGAGCGTTATCTTCAGTATCAGGGCGTTTTAACCTGAGATGGGATTTGAGACACTTGCCTTTGATGTTGTTATTTAACCCCATTTCCTTTTTTTTTTTTTTTTTTACCTGTCTTGTCCTTTATCATTATGTTATCTCTGTCTGTCTGTCTGACATATATGTAAGATGACATTTAGAAAACTGTTTTTCACAGTTAAAATAATTGTATGAATATCCATTTCCTTTAAGTACCCTGTCCTCCCAAGAACCTGGAGTTGTTGGGAGATTGTTCCAGCGACGTTATCGTCTTTTCCTGGGACCGCACAAACAATACAAACTACTACATAGCCCAGGCAGTGGACTCCCAGGTACAGTACCGTATTCTGGATTAAAAATGTTTGCAGCAACAATTTATTTAGGTAAAATGAATTGATATGTAATTCAGTTTTGTCCTGAATTAAAAACAAAAGTTTGACATTTTGGGAAATACGCTTATTACGCTTTCTTACTAAAAGTTAGATGAGATGATTGATACCACTCTCATGTTCGTATGTTACATTTGAAGCTACAGCCAGCAGCCAGTTAGCTTAGCTTAGCATAAATACTGGAAACTGGGGAACATAGCCAGGCTCTGTCCTGACGTTAAAAATCCTAAACTAAGCTAACCAGCTGCTAGCTGTAGCTTCATATTTAGCATGCACATGTGAGAGTGGTATCAATCTTCTCATCAAACTGTTGGCAAGAAAGCAAATGAGCATATGTCCCAAAACATTGAATAATACCTGTCTGTAATTTAATTACATAGGGAATACTTTGTGATTTCTCTGTAGGGAGTGGTCCAGGAGTGTCTGACTGAAGAAAACTCCTGCTATTTCACACAACCAGTGTGTGGACGACACTATTACTTCACAGTCTACTCCATGGCAGGGCAGTGCAGAAGCCAGATTAGCTCTACTGTTGACATGCGCACCGGTATGACTACATTATCTCTACAGCAGTAGATACACACATACACATACAAGTTTGTATAACAAAACATAACTTTATGTATCTTTTTCTTAATTTGCTTTATCAAGAAAAATAATTTGATAATTTTATCTCCTCAACTCCCAAAAAAGTATTAAAATAAAACGTAAAATCACTCTTTTTCTTTTAAATTGTGCAACCATTTGACAAAGGGTTACAATCAGGGTTCAAAATGAGCACCATCCACCAGCCAAACGCTGCTAAAATATGCAAGTGGCTGGTAGATTGTCTTCACTCACAAGCCAAAAAAACAATGGACATCTAATGAACATTTGGCTGGTGAATGAAAAACGTTAATTTTGAACCCTGGTTATATAGCAAATCAATTTCCATAATTTATAGTTCTTGAGAGTTTTGCACAACACAATTTAAAACATTAGTGAGTAGCTGAACTGAGCTCTGTGACAGTTCATTCTCATGTGAGCGCCCTCTGATGGATTCTCTAAAACTTTCAAAACGACAAAAAAATGTTTCGCTCTTTTTTTAGGTGGCAATTTTGAGTTATTGTCTTTTATAAATTGGCAAAAAAAAACAACTAAAGATTAATCAAAATCACTTTTACTGTCTCCAGCACCTTGTATTCCCCAGAATATGCAAACCTCAGCCGACTGCAACTCAGATGTTCTGCTCAGCAAGTGGGACCTCGCTGAGGGTGCTCTACGTTATACTGTGGAGGCCTTCGGCAACACGGGAAACAACAGCTACTACAACTGCAGCTCAATGTCCAACAGCTGCGCAATAGAGGGCGTCCAGTGTGGAGAGGTCTTGAGCATCTACATCACAGCTTTTGACGACAAATGTGCCAGTCCGAGGATGCTGGGGCCTGTGGCTGAGACAAGTGAGGAGAAGCTGTTAGTGGTGATAGATTAGATTGTTATTGCTGATACATTAATGTGTAAGCAACATTGTTATAATGTAGAGGTAATTTTTACTATATTTACTGTTGGATAGTTCAATCTGTAACAATGTGTCCTTTATGATAAGATGACCATACTGTATGTTTTTATGTCTCCGCCCCGGCAAAAGCTGTGGTGGGAGGCATTACAGTATGTGTAGCTTCTTTAGGTAATGCACTAAGCAGGTACAGTGGTGGGTCTGGTGTTGGCTGAATTAAATACCCCAGATGGTCTTTGGACAGTATTACTGTTGAGCTTCCAGCTTTTCTAGCAATGTATTTCAGCTCTTAGTTTCTTTAGGTTTTGCAATTCAGCTTCAAACTGCCAGTTTTATAATTCAGTTTCCAGGTTTTTCAGCAGTACAGTGCAGTGCCATGAGTTTTCCCTATTTTCAGCAATGCTTTGCAACTTCAGCTGTCAGCATTCATATGCATTTACTGCAGGAAATGCATTTTTTAGGTTATACATTGAATATATTTGGGTTTTGTACCGTTGGTCCGATAAACCTTGAAGACCTCACTTTGGGGTCTGGAAAATATGATTTGTTGTTGTTTTACAGACCAAACCAGTAATCCAATAATCGATAATATGATCGGCAAATACATCAATGATGAAAATAATCTTTTGTTTCAGTAGTTTAATTACTTAACAGAGACAAAGTGTAAGCCATCAATCACGTATGATTGTGAGTCGGGATGGACTGGCAAACTCAACTCTGACCATGTGCAGCTGTGAAAAGGTTTAAAGGTAGAATTTATTCTCATGTTTGATTTGTCCCTTCTCCTCTAGTCCCATGCGTTCCCCAGAACGTATCAGCAGTGAAGGAATGTGGAGGTGACTCCATCACAATGACCTGGTTAATGTCCGGCGGTGCAATTTTCTACGTCGCCATGGCAATGGACAGTGATGGTGTCATTCACAGCTGCAACGCCATGGATTTGACGTGTAAGATCAAGGGCTTGAAGTGCAGCACCAACTACACAGCGTACGTCATTGCCTCCAACTTTGTGTGCAACAGCTCTAACAGTGAGATGGTCGCCATAGAGACAGGTACTGTGAGGCTGCTCAATTTTCTTTTTCTGGGTCATTGTACTGATAGCTGCTTGGGTGTCCTTTGAAATTAAGAAAACTGGGAAAGGAGGGACATGCATATTTTATCTGAAGGAGTCAATATTAAAGTTTAAAGGTCAATAACTAACTGGAAGAACTGAACAAATTTCTATGTATCTATGATCTGTAATATATTAAATGGCAAGACCACATTTCTGGAAAGCAAATGTTCAAATCTGTAAATCTCAGAAGGATATATTGCTGTTATTTACATAAATTTGTGACTCATTCCAGCTGCTTGCCCACCGCATCACGTTACTGCCTCCCTGAACTGTGCAACCAATGAAGCTCTAATTTCGTGGCGTGGCGAGCCCAAAATTAACTCCTACACCGCCACCATCGTGGATGAAAATCAAGGACTTCTCAGCTGCAGCTCCGCTAATACCAGCTGCAGGGTACCCAACTTGAAATGTGACCAGCTCTACACTGTCACTGTCCGCTACCACGATGGCATGTGCCCCAGCATGCTCTCTGAGTCCATATACATGAAGTCTGGTAGGAACAAGCGATTCGTATTTCCCTGCATTTCTCTATATCTCTGATCTCCTCAGTAAATCTTTGAAAAACTTTTAGAGGCTATAAATAGCAGAAATAGAATATAGCTGCTTGGACAAGGCAACAGCCCTCCCCCATGCCCACAAATTCAATGGTTTTGGTTGCAATGGTGGAGGAATATATAAAACACTCTATTACAAGTCATCCTGCATTCAAATGGTAAAAGTACCTCTGTATTATTATAGCAAAAGGTACTTAAAAAGCTGTCATTTTTTCTCCATCCTACATTTGTTTTCTGGTGTGTAATGTGCATTTCAGACTGGCATGTAGTCTTGGTCTCAACTGCCTGCACATTAGCATCTAAACTTTCAAATCTCTGATTTCCCCTTTTTCATAAACAGTGTCTAGATCAACCTGCATGTATACTGTAGGTCTGAGTGGAACATACTTCACCTTTCTCTCTTCTCTCTGTCCAGTTCCTTGTGGGCCCAACGTGAACGCCAAATTAGACTGCCAGTCACAAGTACTGACTCTCAGCTGGAATGCGACGAGTAACGCAGAAGGCTACATAGTTGTGGTCTCGAACGGCAACTGGAACATGTCCTACACCACCACGATGCCTGGGCTGACGATCACCACACTGAAGTGTGGACTCGATTACACACTGAAAGTGATGTCTTTCAACAGTACCTGTGTCAGTCGACCCACAGTGTTATCTATCAGGGAAAGTAAGAGAGCACTGTCACAAATGTGTTATGTTGCTTTTGTTTAGTATTTAAACTTACATGAGGTGTGTGAAATCAATCATAAAAAAACTTGTAAATTATGTATTAGGTAAGTCTGACCTGATATGAATGTGACTTAGTATAGAGAAAAAGCAACTTTCTAGTACTCTTAATTTGAAACCTATTCCCTACAATGTAGCTGAGCTGATCTGAGGTGTTCTCTTCCTCAGCACCATGTGTGCCCACTAATGTGATGGTGACTAAAAACTGTAGCCAGAGTTTTGTGCGAGTGACTTGGAATGCAAGCCAGGGCGCCCTACACTACCAAGCAGCTGCAATGGATAAAGACAGCCAACGCTTGCTGTGCTCTTCAAATAATACTTCATGCATGTTTGAGGGTCTCAAGTGCAGCCAGGTTTACAGTGTTGGGGTGACTGCCATGGACGACACCTGCACCAGCAATCAGAGCTCTGCGGAGACACTACGGACAGGTAGAGACGAGAAGGAATCAATCTCTGAAATGTACGGTATATCCTTTTAACAGCTCACAACTCATACCATCCATATGTTCTGTGCCCTTCCTCTGCAGTGCCCTGCCCTCCCTCTCAGCTCAACGTCTCTGTGAACTGTGCCAATAACTCTGCCATGTTAACCTGGAGCAGCAGCCCCAATGCAGTGTCCTACACTGGCAAGGCAGTGAGTGCAGACGGACACACTGTGACCTGTGACGCAGGAATGAACCTTGGTTGCAAATTGAATAATCTGCTATGTGGCAAGAAATACACCTTCACTGTGTCAGCCTCAGATGGCGACTGTCAAAGTCCTGACAGCATGTCGGTCAACTATACATCTGGTGAGTGAGAGTCGCGTCTTCCTAAACCCTTTCTTACTAATCCTTAACATCTTATTTTCACTGTTGTCTCTAACCCTAACATTACCTCTCTTTATCTCCCTTGCTTATCATGTATTTATTCTCAATTTCTGGATGGTAAATGGTCTGCATTTATATAGCGCTTTTCTAACTTAGCGGACAAAGCGCTTAACAATTTCCCTCTCATTCACCCATTCACACACACAGTCATACACCAATGGTGCTGGACTGCCATCAGGAGCAACTAGGGGTTCAGTGTCTTGCTCAAGGACACTTACATATGGACAGGAGGAGCTGGGGATCAAACCGTCAACCTTGTGGTTAAAGGACGACCCGCTCCACCTCCTGAGCCAGAAAATCCAGCCAAAAAACATTAGTTGACAAAGCAATATCACCAAAAAATCCACTGAGTAGCTGTTCTGGTCTGGAGCTCCTTGACAGATTGGCAAAGTCTTTTTACTGAGGAAGATTGTACAATACAACTGAAAGCTCCAGAACAGCTACTAAATGGGCTTTGTTGTCATATTGTTTTACCAACTACTGTAGGTCTTTATCCACCAGTGTTTCCTGTGCTGTTAGAAAACTGAACGAGACAAGAGAAGCCACTCTCCAAATATAGCTAATCGTCTAACCTGGAAACAGTATTGTTATGTGAGCATACAGTAGTGTAGTGCAACTACTTTATTTATCTTAGATAAGTGCATAACTAAGGTGTCAATAAGATTTCAGCACCGTACATCTAGGAGTGTACTTCTGTAAGTAGCCAAAAAACAAAATTTATGAATGGAGTTTAGCAACTACGACAATTATTCTTTTACATTTGTAATCAAACTACCACTGAGTCCCGCTCTTTGCCTCCTATCAGCCCCATGTGCTGTGGAGAGTGTGCTCAACACCCTGAACTGTAGCACCAACATACTGACCATCAGCTGGGCGCCTGGATCCATGCCATTAAACTACAGCGCCACCGCCCTGGCTGGAGACGGCACTACACTTCGCTGCATGACAAAGGATTCAAGTTGTACGATGCCTAATTTACAGTGTGGTCAGCAGTACAATGTGACGATCAAAGCCATCAGCAGCACATGCGAAGGACAAACTAGTGTGCCGAAAATGGTTAATTCTGGTAAGTTTGTCGGTTGACCAAACAGAAAATCCAGCAAACTGAAGGACGTGATCTCATGATAGTAATTTGGTTCTCTCCTTCCTCCTCTTGTGCCTTTATGCCACCATCATTTCTCTCTTAGTTCCATGTGTTCCTGTGAACGTCCAAGGTGTTGTGAACTGCTCCACTAACACGTTACAGGCGTCCTGGGATGCAGCTGCCGGCGCGGTATCCTACATTTCTACATTGCACAGAGTGGGAGGTTTCTCTTCTTCCTGCACTACAACTGCCAAGAGTTGCCTCTTCCCTAATCTGCAGTGCGCTCAGACATACATGTTGAGTGTGGTGGCCCAAAACGACCAGTGTAACAGCTCTAAGAGTACCATGATCTCAGCGAGAACCGGTAAATGCACACTTTTAGTAACAAAGAAATCTGAGCCTAATATTTATTATTATTCACAGTGTGGAAGCTATTACTGTAGGACCTCTTTTTTTCTTGGACGACTTAGGATGTTTGAGTTTCTAGAGGCATTTACAGCAAAATATGTAATGTACTTGCTGCTGTACATTGTTAGCATTCAGCTCAAAGCACAGCTGAGTCTAAGTACAGCTGACATAGTAAAGCTGATGCTGCAGTCAGACCAGCACTGTTAAAATATATAACAGTTGAATTCCATGAGTATAGTAAATAATCCTTAATATAATTGCAGGTATAATGCTCATCTTTCCCTCCCTTCTTTAGCACCCTGTGACCCTACAAATGTGACTGCTGCCCTGAACTGCCTCTCCGGTGTGGTGACGGTGACTTGGGGGGCCAGCGCTGGATCAAATTATTACACAGTCCTCGCTGAGGCCAGCGGACTCGTCAAGTCCTGTTATTCCAATGGCACTTCCTGTGAGCTGACCCAGCTGCAGTGTGGGGAGGACTACACTGTGACTGTACTGGCAGGGGACGGGAACTGCAACAGCTCCGTACTCGCCAAAACCAACATAACAACAGGTAAAGAAATAGAAGTGAGGAGCCTTAGTTGTTTAATATTACTTGGAAAATGTAGTACCCCTCCCCCCATGCAACCTTCATCACTCTCATAAATTTCTTTTTCGAATTACTTGGGTTTTTTCATAATTCAAAATATTCCTTTAAAGTGGTCAAAATGGTGTTACAATGCCTTCTCCTTACTGCCAGGAATGAATTTTTGGTGGAAACATGCTGAAATGTTGGCCTAAAAGTAGTCAAGCCTAAACATAAGGAGTCAACAATTACTGAATTGCAAAACATCCCCACAAATTCACAAAAGTAAATAAATACCAAGGACATGTCTTCAATGAACCAATCAACCGCAGAAGCTTCCCCTTTTTAATTCTGAAGCCTCTTGAAAATAAGGATTAATTTTATAAGTGGACAGAAAAAAAGGGAAATTACAGATATTTCAATGGTGAAAACGTAGATATTTGAAAAGTAAAAGATTGCTAAAATAAAGTTGTAAAACAAACGATGAACAACCTGTAACTCTTAAGAGTTCTAAAGAATACACCTGTGTGTAAGGAGAAGATGTTTTGTACACTGTATCTCACCCAAAAGATTCCTCTTAAAAACAAATTTGTTATGTATGACAATCCCCTGCTCAGCCCCCTGCACTCCACTGATCCAGAACTACTCCCTGGACTGTGTCTCCAACCGTGCCGTGGTCACCTGGGTTAAGGACGAGGATGCCATTAGCGTCATGGTCAATGCAACCTCCAACCAGGGACAATCAACATCCTGTAGCTCCTCCACCAACAGCAGCTGTGTCCTGGATAAACTGCAGTGTGGAAACACCTACACCGTCCAGGCTGTTGCACGAGGACGCCAGTGTTTGAGCAAACCCAGCTCTACTTTTCAGATTGTCACAGGTATGTTGTCATTTGTGTTAAGGTAGTCTATATCCATGACGTTCCACTTCCGGGATTGCTCTGTTGCTGCCGGAAATCCCAAAGATTTCTTTGTGTTGGAATTTTAAACTCTGGTCGATTTATGAGGACTATGGTTAATTGGTCCTAAGATCTCTGCAGGGTAAATCCAGACAGCTAGCTAGACTATGTGTCCAATCTGAGTTCTGTTGCATGACTAAAACAACTTTTTAACATACACGTTACACCAAAACAAGTTCCTATTTTTAGAGCAGCACTGTGGCTCTTATATATCTTTTTTTGGGGTGCACTATAATTCTTGATGTTGCATGAAGTATTTAGGAGGTATTCAAGTAATGATGTCTTCAGGTACTGATTGTTCTCCTCTCTCACCCAGCGCCCTGTACCCCTGCAAACGTGGAGTATACATACTCCTGTGAAACTGGCATCGCCATCCTGAGCTGGGACGAGACTTTGGGAAGAAAGAGTTTCTACGCCTACGTCTATTCTGGGGACAACATGGTCTCCTGCAGCACCAGCCAGACCGGCTGCCCCCTGTCCTCACTGCTCTGTGGTCGCTTGTACAACGTGAATGTGATAGCTGTGGCTGACAATTGCAACAGCAGCGTGCCAGGTGTAACACAAATACAGACAGGTAAGAGAACGAGGATTGGGTGTTGGGACATCTACAGGGGTGTGTGTGTGTGTGTGTGTGTGTGTGTGTGTGTGTGTGTGTGTGTGTGTGTGTGTGTGTGTATGACCTAAAAGGTTTGGTAACCAGAGGTTCTGGGGGTTTACTCTCCACACCACTCTATTCTGAAGCAGTGAAGTTGTATCTTCTTAATGGTGTTTCTCTCTTGGTTCCCATCAGGCCCCTGTGCTCCCAACAATGTTAGTGCCTCCCTGGTGTGCGAGAACAACACGGCGGCGGTGAGCTGGCAAAATTGCTCCGGTGCTGTTTACTACAAAGTGATGGCACGCGGCAGAGACGGTGATACCAAAGAGTGCACCACAAACAACACAAGTTGTCAAATACCCAACATGCACTGCGCCCAGACCTACGTAATCACTGTCAGCCCCTTCTCTGACTACTGCAAGGGCTTTGACAGCTATCCATATAATTACATTGCAGGTGAGGTGGGAAAAAGCACTTTGACATGCTTTTGATGTGATATGTAGTGATGGCCAAATGAAGCTTCGGGAAGCATTTTCTTTATATTCTGAGCCCACTAGATGGAGCTTTTTTTTTTTTTTTTTAAACCATGTTTTTATTTAAGAAAGGTAAAACAATACAGATCTAATCATTTGGTTACAGTGTCTTGATTTCTGTTTTCTTTCTTTTCCCATCCCACCCACACCACCCACATACTGCCATTACCAACAAAACAAAAGCGAGAGGAAAAGAAAAAAAAAAAGAAAGAGGGGGGGGGGGGGTTGACAGAGGGAGCAGTTCCCACTTCGTGTAAAGCTCACATCAGGCATCAGACAACGCAACTGTGTGTATTGGGCAGACCTGTTAGGGTTCAAAATTAACTTTTTCGTCCACCAGCCAAATGGCAAGTGAATGTTCAAATTTTACCAGCCATTCAATAGATTACCATTGTTTCTTTGGCTGGTAAGTGAAGCAAATCTACCAGCCACTTGCATATTTTACCAGCATTTGGCTAGTAGATGGTGGTAATTTTGAACCCTGCTTATATTATCTGGGGGGAGAGTGTTAAGCCTTTCAAAGTACAACAACAACGGCTCCCATATCTTATGGAATGTATCAGTTGATCCTCTAGAGAAATACTTTTTTTTTTTTTTTCTAATTTCAGGAATAGCATCAGGTCGTTAAGCCAGACTGACGCATACGGTGGTTTGATGTCGCTTTTTTTAAACAAAGGGTTGAAAGCACACTGAGCTGCGATTCCTTGAGTGTTTTTCTTCAAACCGAGCGCGCTATCTAGTAGGCTCAGAAAATAAAGAAAATGCTTCACAAAGCTTAATTTGGCCATAACTAGTGATATGAGCATCCAGTTACAAAATACAAATTATTATTAAATATTAAATATGTTATACATGTTTTAATAATATTATCATATTAAGGTAAAAGATATACAAATGGGAACCCTTGTGCTCCCTTGTTTTTTGCTGGATTGATCATTCATACTAAATGTTGGTGCAGTTCCTCCAGATGCCACCAGATGCCAGTGGTGGATATTTAATCAAGTACTGTACTTCAGTAGGCTACAACTTAGACCTTAATATTTTACTTTTTTCCTTCCTCTAAATTAGCTAAATGCTTTTAGTTACTTTGCAGATTCAAAGTAATATCACAAAATATAATCAACAAATTGATGTTTTATTACTAAGTTAAAGTAAGACCTTGCTCTGCGGAAATTAACAAGCTACCCCGCAGTATATAAGGTTATTCAAATTAGCTCCACCTTTACCAGCTGCAACATTAAAGTGATGTACACATTAATGCATCAATAATTATAATACAATAATATAATATATATGATTCTGAAATGGGCCATTCTACATAATTGGTATTTTAAGTACTGTTTATTGTGATGCAAATACTTTTGTACATTTACCTTTATTGTATGTCTACACTGTGGTATTGCTTATTTTACTGAAGTAAACGATCTAATAACCACCACTGACAGATGCTGTGTCTTGGTGATTTTGACAATTATTATATTAAATACTGGCCGACGACTCAAGTATATTTGCTACATGCCACAGTTATCATAGTTGTCTTATATTTATTAGTATTTATTTTTACTATTTATTATTTCATATGCTCACTCCACTTTAACTTCCCTCTTCACTTCTCCTCTTTCTTTCAGGTCCCTGCCCTCCAACCAATACAAATGTGTCCCTGCAGTGTGTCAGTAACTCGGGCCTTGTTACCTGGACCCCTGCCCTACAAGCAGATCTCTACATGGCCACAGCAGTATCTTCTGCAATGTATGGACGCAACAGCACCTGCACCTCCAACGGAACAAGCTGCTCCCTCACAGACCTCCCCTGTGGCATGACGGCCGACGTCACCGTGGTTACCATAGAGAGGGGCTGCACCAGCAAGCCCAGCCTGCCTTTTACTTTCCAGTCAGGTCAGAGAATGTATACGTGGATATTAAAGGAATAGTTTGATGGCTAGCGAGTATGCGTCTTGATAACACGCCAATAATGGCATACGAATTGGCGTGTCATACATACGCCACTTCATGAGATCAGTCTGCTCCACAAGAAAACAAATACGTGTATTTCCCAAAATGTAAATCTATTTCTTAAAGTCCTATAATTTGCGTTATATCTGCATATAAACCGAGTTAAAAAATAAAAACAATAATTCTCTTTTTAGGCTTTACTTATAATTTGATATTTGTTTTCATCTTTATTGTCAAAAAAAAATCTAATTGTTAACTCTTAAGGTTATAGAAAAAAAACATTGATTTAATTTAATAAATTCTAATGCAACATAGACTTTAATCAATGTGTTAATATAATTAATCTGTTTATAGATTTTTCTTCTACATATTAATATTCATAAGTATTAGACAATTACAATTCTTATCTCGTAAGTGTCACAATCATGTGAACTATTATCACATTGGTTATAATTTCTCTCTCTTCGTCTGTCTCTTGTTCTCAGTCATCTGCCCACCGACCGGGCTGACTGGAGTGACAACTTGCAGGAACAATGACATCACAGTAAGCTGGGATCCGAGTCCGAAAAGTGGTGTTGCCTACATCGTCCAGTCTGAAAAAAATGGCGGAGCCAGTGCCAACTTCTCCACAAACCAGACGTCCTATCTGTTTACCGGGCTGTGGTGTGGAAAGTTGCATACACTGACAGTCGCTGCCAAGGACAATGAGTGCACCAGCGTCTTCAGCAAGGCTATACAAACTGAAACAGGTTAATATCTGAGTAACTTGGTTGCTCACTTACAATAATGCACAGCTGTTCCAGTAAGAAAAAGTAAATTTCTCTAAGCTAACAAAAGCTAAAATAGCTAAAGGTTTCTATATAGTTATCACTCTCAGCTTGGTCTGTAAATGCAGTTGATTTGGTTTATTTCTCTGAGGAACACAGAATGATTTGTTCTTAAATGTCTCTACTGCCAGCTCCGTGTCCTCCGACCAACCTGACCGCCAGAGCCGAATGTGGCACCAACATGGTGATGCTGACGTGGGCGCCGAGTAGCTATGCAATCTCCTACACAGCTACAGTGAATGGTACCAACGGCAATGTAGTTTCCTGTTCATCCAACACAACAACCTGCTCAGTGAAGCTAGATTGTGGAAGTCATTACACAGCGGTTGTGGTTGCTTCCAGTGCGACATGCAACAGCAGCACAGGAGCATCCTTAATGTTTGACTCAGGTAAATGACACCTGTAGATGTCTGGGTTTGCACTTTCAATGTGTTGAAGCTCAAAATCATTAGAATGAATGATTCAATGAATCCCCTCCCCCTCTTACCCCTTCCCACAGCTCCGTGTCTGCCTGACAGTGTAGTAGCAACGCTGGACTGCAATGTCAACTCCTTTGCGGTGCAGTGGAGGGCGAACGCTAGCAATGCCGGTTTTTATACTGCAATGGCCATCGGCAGTGACGGCACCCGTAATACCTGTGACTCCCCTAACACAAACTGCAGCATTCAGAACCTAAAATGTGGCCTCACCTACAGTGTTGTCGTCACTACATCATCAGCCAACTGTGGCACCATCAAGGGCTCCGACTACAAGATACAGTCAGGTAGCAAAAGATCAAGACTCTTAATGTAAAACTCCTTTCCTATCATGAATTACCAAATCTTACACCCTACCTCTCTTATTCATCCACCTCTTTACCCTCAGCCCCATGTAAGCCAGATGGGGTGTTGGTGAATCTGCAGTGCAGCACTAACATGGCATCAGTGACCTGGGGTAACTCGGGGCCAGACCAGACCCAAGTGTTATCAGCGGTGGACAGCAGAGGAATGACCACCACCTGCAACTCCAGCAGCTCCAACTGTACCTTCAACCAGCTGACCTGCGGGGAGAGCTACGATATCAGTGTGGTCGGCAACACAGATTCATGCAGCAGTGAACCAGCTGTTGCACAAAGGATCAACACGGGTACTAATAACTTAGCAAAGAATAAGATACAGCGAGCTATCAGTATTACATGGTCTACACTACAGCAGGACTGAAACTATAGGAACATAATGACAATCACAAGCAGAGATAGTACAATTCTAGGCAGGGCTTAATTTGAGCCGGAACACGCCGGAACATGTTCCAGCACCTCCGACGTTGGATCCGGAACCTTTTTTATTGGATCCGGCACCTCCTGTGTCACTATGAAAAATTAGTCGCCTAAATGAAAAAAATAAACTACTGTTTGTGTAGTGTTCAATGTTGTTATCTGTCTTGTTAGTCTTGATTCCCCATGGGAGTTCCACAAAAGTCTTGTGTTTGCATTTTCAATGCGTTTTGAGGTGAATTTTCAGGGTAAGACAGAGGGGGGAGAGGAGACAGAGGGGGGAGAGGGACGGAGGGAGGGGAGACAGAGGGGGGAGAGGGACGGAGGGAGAGGATCGGCACTTCAACAGCACAGCGCTGCACTTCAAGTGACACAAGCGCTTGTGCTGGTTGAGGATAAAAATGTCAAAAAGACAACAAAGTTTGCTTAACTTTTTCAAATACGCTGGCCAGTCGGATCCCAAACAAGCAAAAATTGTTTCTGCCGATCAAGAATGTGGAGACCACGGTGGGTTTTTTGTTTTAATTGTCCGATGGATAGTTGCTGCTTTTGAAAACGATCGTTGCACTGTATTTTTAATTTTTTTTACATTTCGCACCGATGCAGTGCACGTTCTGAAATAAAAATAAACATTGCCCTGATGTACACACAGCGTTGTTTAGGCTTTTTTAGTCAGAGTCAGAGAAGCTACGTAGGCAGGTGTAATTTTTGTTTTGGTTCCGTTACCTCCAAGCCCTGTTTTGAGTCGCCGGATCCAACCCCCCTCTGCGCTCCGGGACCTCCCACTTTACAAATTAAGCACTGATTCTAGGCATGCCAGTGTGACTTAAAATTACTTTTAGAAGAACAAAAAAAGTGAAACATTATTTTAATACTACTGAAACATTTACAGTGCCTCTAAAATATAGTGAAGTAAAAGTATAAAGTAGAATATTCAACAAGTAACCTTAAAATAGGCCTTTTTCACAGAAGACATTTTGACGTATCACAATTGAAAAAGCAAAAGTGTAAAAAAAAATATGGTGGCTGGATTTTTATTAAGCTGCCTCAGTTTCAGGGTCTTGATATGGTACCTGCTGACTCACTTTCACACTGTCGTGGCTTTCAGGGACACTTGAACAGAACGGAGCCATCATTAATGTTATTAGTAACACCAGTGCTTTTCTTACCATGCCAAGTCAGAATGGCTGCTGTGAAAAAGGCCTACTGTACTTAAATACAGTATGTGTACTTTGTGTTACTTTTCACTACAAACACTTGCATTATCTTACAAGCCTAAGTGATAAAGAAAATTGGGAGAATTGTGTTCAATAGTTACAGAAGACTAAACTGAAAGTCTCTCTCTCTTTCTCTCTCTCTCTCCCCCCCCCAGCTCCGTGTGTTCCCAGTCAGCTCACAGCACAAGTGGACTGCCTGACTGGTATCACTGTGGTTACATGGGACTCAGCACGTGGTGCCACATCTTACACCGTCTACGCTCGGGGAAGTCTTGGCCACAATGCTGAACTTAACAGCACTGACACCAACTGTGATTTCTATGACCTGTTGTGTGGGCAGGTCTACACCTTTACAGTTGTGGCTCGCCGTGACTCCTGCGTCAGTTTGGTCAGCGAGTCCATCACCGCCGTCACAGGTAATGAAACAAAAAGCACATCAGCTGAGTAACAGTGATGTAACACTTGAAGAAACTGACAAAAGCAGCCCTATGTTTCGATGCAGAATTGAAATCGACATTACTGCATCTTAAAGGTGCAGTCACTAATATTTACCGGCTCTCTCTAGTAACATAACCAGAATATATGAGCTGAGTTTTGCTGAATTTTTGTTGATCATTGCCAGTCACGGCTTAGTCATCCCAGTACACACTCAAGCTTTACGAAGAGACAGATTCAGAGCCACCCTGAACTACTCACCGTAAGCTAGAGTATGCACTAGACATAGTCTGTGAAAGAAACTTTCAGACTTTGAAAAACCTGTGCAAACCGGTGCAGAGTAGGAATTACATTTGTTTGACAGGGAAGCAGCCTATGGTCCACTACAATCTAGCTAAGATTACCCACATGTAATGCATTGATGGCCATTTGTCAGGAATAAAATACACTAATGACAGATTTATTACTGTTACTGTACGAGTGGTGTGACACCTCTTTACCTGACAATTTTTACTTGGTGGAGCCTTGCACTTGCCAACATTAAAAAACAATGGGTAGATATGCAGCCTCTGTTTCATTTCATTGTTATTTTATAATTTTATTATCAGTTACCTGTGATAAGCTACAGAACTCTTTAAAAAGCTTTGAGGGTTTTGCAGAAAGACCTATTTGCCAATGTTGTTTTTTCTTATGGTCGCCACTAGGTGTTACAGAAGAGCCATATTTTATAGGGAGCACTTTTTTAGTGTCAGGGGCATGAAACCTAATTTAAAATCCAACTGCAATTCAACAGAAGCAACTGCACTTTTCTGACAGTTTTTTTTAATGTGACAATTAGGGCTGGGTATCGTTTTCATTTTCGATACCGGCAGTTTCTAAACGATACTTTTTTCGATACCAATTTTATAAAATCAATTTTAACAAAAAGAAATTACAACAAAGAGTTCCTCTACAACGTGTGATGTTAGACAGCCAATCAGCAGCATTATTAGATCTTGGTGGAAGCGTGTTGCATGCCTATTGGCTCATTGACGCTGATGAGATTTACTCCTTAGGTATTGGAATTGGGTATTGAATGATATGGCATTTTTTGATACACAATACTATAAAGGCAACTCGGTCTGTGCATAAAAAGTATTGAATTTGGTACCCAGCCCTAGTGACAATGCTTCCAAACATTCTTAAAATTATGTTTTGATTTTACAGAGATAACATTTTAGTTTACACCATGCATGATCCTCTGTCTATGCATTTACTTTTCCCTCTCTACATCCATCTCTTTCTAGGTCCTTGTCCCCACGGTGACCTGCAGTCTACCCTGGACTGTAACACAAACACGGCTGTGGTGTCCTGGACGCCGGGCAGCGGCATCCGCTACTACAATGTCTCGGCCAATGCCCTTAACATCGTACACCATCAGACCTGCTCCACCAGCGGCTCCTCCTGCAACATCAGCTCTCTGCTCTGCGGGGAGAGCTACATGGTGAGCGTCAGTGGACAGGGACAGAACTGCCCCAGTCCTGCCAATGGCTGGCAAAGAATCAACACAGGTAACCTTTCATACTTACTTACTTTTTATAGTTTGGCTGCCATTTACTTTGAGTTTAACCAAATGATTTCAACTGTATATTAACTAGCTCCTTTTCCTATTATCCTATTACTTTTAGCCTACTCTTTCAACAGTTTATGGACTGCATTTTTTAACAGAATAATTCAGCTTTTAAAAAAATGATTTCAACTGTTTCTGAATTGCTTTTAGTTAACTATTTCAACCATTTATAGTTACTTTTGGCCTAACATTTAACTGTTTATTCATAATTTTGACCTTATTTGTCAGCTATAAATTACTTTAGTCTAGTTAGTCTATTAATTTTAAGTAATTATTTCAAATGTTTTTTAGTACTTCTGTTGTTTTAGTACTTCTAGCTATCTATTTTAACTCCTTTGCCTGCTTGCTAACGAATGTCAAAATGAAGTATATATATAAGTATTTTATATATAACATTTGTAATTGTACATCCTCCAGCTCCCTGCCCTCCAACACAGCTGAGGGTAAACTCTTCCTGTGAATCAAACAACATCACGGTGTCGTGGCAGGCATCGCAGGGCTCGGTCTCCTACATGGCTGTGGCTAAGGATGAACAGGGCAGCTGGAGGTCCTGTAACACCAGCAGCACCACCTGCCAGATATCTGGTCTGCTCTGTGGACAGCGGTATCAGGTTTATGTTGCTGGTGTTGATGAAAACTGCATTGGAGCCAAGAGTAACGTTCAAGTTATTCATACAGGTATATTTGGTTTGTTTATTGTCACTTTAAACTGCATACTTATTGTGCAAATCGTGATTAGCTTATCTTATTCACATCGTCTTCTTCTTCAGGTTTCACATTATCTCCCTCCCTCATTAAAGCCACTATAATTTGGATTTGAAAATGTCTTCCTTTGGCATCTCCCAGTGATTGTATCAAAAAATACTGTGCTGCCGCTACACTCTTCAGCTTATTCTATTCATGACATCCAAATCATTTTAAAGATAACCAATAAAAACTTTGACTATTTTAGAAAATACACAAAGTGATGCTTTTACATTTATTTACATTAAGACTGAATCCATATGCAACGTTCCTGTAATTTATTTATTCATTCTGGAAACGTATTATACCGGAATTCAATTGTTGTTGACACTATGTCGGAGAAGCACTGATTTATCTCTTAATATACTTGCTGCTCCATACATAAAGCAGATGGACAAAATATTTGAAACATATTTCAAATATTGGAACAACAATTTAAAGTAAGCCTCAAAATGTGCATTAGAACTGAGTCAACACATGAATAACTTAAAGTAGTAGTTTTAACAATCTTTAAAAAAAATTCAAGGTAGTATTTATTGCGGGGCTACAGAATTACATTGTGGAGGTAGTCTCTTAGTATATGGCATTATTATATCGTTTATATAGTATTATATCAATTATAAGCAAATACAGCTGCAACGCTTGTTATTCAGGTTATATAGTACAATTAACATTTTTTTTAATTTCATCTCCACCTATATTTTTCACTATTGTATTGCCTATGTTTATGCTGATTGTACGTAGTTCAATTCTAATCTTGTTGGGTGATTATTTAAATTACATGTCCTTTTCCTTGCCATCTGCTGTTGCAAAAACTTTATGTAACCTCAAGAATAACTCAAGTTCATCGAAGCAGCTCGCAACAAGTAAAGAGACTAGCAGTTCATAATCTCCCATGGATCAGGATGTTTCCTCTAACCCCTCTCTTTGCTCTCTCTGTTCAGCTCCGTGTGTGCCGCAGAACGTACAGAGCAACCTCGACTGTCTGTCTGCTGTCCTCAACGTTACCTGGCAGTCGGCGGGTGACGTCTCTCAGTTCCGCACCTCCGTGGTGAGCAAAGATCATGTCAACATCTGCCAGACGAATAAGAGTCACTGCGTAGTGCGCAACATGCAGTGCGGTCTGACCTACAACGTCACAGTGGTGGCCCAAGATGAGACCTGCAACAGCTCCCAGAGCCTCACAAAGCAGGTCCTTACAGGTGGGTAAAACTTCAGGTTATTGTTACAAAACATGTGACTACAAACAGATAGAGGTATAAAGGGCATGTCTGTCTTTTTCTCTGTGCCATTTTAATGTTGCTGCTGTATGAAAACCTTGAATATCCAAAATTTTGTCTTTTTAAGTACAAAAAGTTTATCAGATCTAAAAATGATTCAAAAGACTAAACGACAAAGAGTTTTCTCAACTAGGGGTGGGAATCACCAGAGGCCTTACGATACGATATCATCACGATACTTGTGTCACGATACGATATTATTGCGATTTTAAACATGTTGCAATATTCTGCGATATTTTTTTTCCAACTTCAAATTTTTCCCAATTTCAAATGATTTGTTCATCTCACTTCAATGTTATTGCCGCAAAATGGGATTGTCAAGCAGACAAACTGACCAACACATATATAATAATAGATCGATACTTGGCGTCTGTGTATCGATACAGTATTGCCACGGAAAATATTGCGATACTATGCTGTATTAATTTTTTTCCCCCACCCCTACTCTCAACCTTAAAGATCCAGTGTGTAATGTGTTTAGTTGTTCATTATCAAAATCTGTGTTGCCCGTATACAAACTTTTTCATAAATATTTACCACCACCATCAATTTCAAGTATTCCTATTGGCTTGAAATTTTAAATTTGCATTTGCATGAACTGGGGTAGACGCTCCATATTCATGCGGCATCTTGAAATACGTTAGCCTGTAAGGGACATACAGGACATACTGCTCCGCCTTTCGCGTTTTCTTGAAATACGTTAGCCTGTAAGGGACATACAGGACATACTGCTCCGCCTTCCGCATTTTCGCTGTCACATGATAAACTCACAGGTGCTGCTAATGCTGCTAATGGGTATCGTAGCTTCCCGGCCCCGGCAAGTTTGAAGAAGGAAACATGGAGGACCACACGTATTCAAAATCCAAATTTAAGGAACAGGAGTCTTCTTCGCTCAGAAAAAGAAAAAGGATATTGAAAAGAGCAAGAGACTGGCTTTTTGAAGCGTGAAGGCTACCGTAGCTGTAATACGTACTTTGAACTGTGTGGTGCGAGAGAGTTGATTGCGATATATGATCTCAACGCTAGATGGGAGAAATTCCTACACATTGGACCTTTAAAGAAAAGCAGCAAAACATGCATATTAGGTCGTGACTAGGGCTGCCACCTCTTAGTCGATTAGTCGACTAATCGGTCGTTTTGGTCTTGGTCGACTAAGATTTCTTTAGTTGATGAGTCATTTTTTTATGCTTATTCATGCTTAATTACTCATTTCCAAGAACCTTATGAGCACATTTCTGGTAAGCACAAGATTTAAAGTGGTACTTTTGCAGGATTAATTGTGGAGAAACTCAGTTTTACAGATGGTTCATTAACTACATTTATATTGTGCTTTTCTAGTCTTAACCACCTCTCAAAGAGCACAGCTCTGTCGATTACATCAACTAATCAATTAATCGACAAAATCATATAAGTGTTAGACGACTAAGAATTTCTTTAGTCGAGGACAGCCCTAGTTGTGACGCTTTCAAATGACAGCAGAAATACATTCATATTCCAATTTGGGAAAAAAATAAGTGGCCTTGTTTAACTTCTATTTTCTTTTAAAGAAAGAAATTATATGACAAGGTGTTTGTGCATTAGTTTTACGGTCTTCTTTTATCTTCACCTCATCTTCTTCTCTTCTTCAACTCTTCATCTCAGCTCCTTGTCCTCTCCCGACCTTCTCCCCCACTGTCAACTGTACCACCGGCGTTGTTTCTGTAACTTGGAATAACAGTGTGCCGGGGGTCGTGTACATGGTGTCGGCGGTTGACGCCACAGGTCGCCGACAAAACTGCAGCGGCACAAACGGCTGTGATCTTAGCACGCTGAAGTGCGGGAAGGAGTACAACATCACCATCACACCATCCAGGAATGAATGTGTGGGCAGAGACAGCCCCACAAAAATGATCAAGACAGGCAAGGAACAATAATATTTTAGTTTTACTTAAAGAGACAGATGTTCACTTTGTCTACAAATAATGTCCTTTTATTTTTCTTTTATTCCATTTTATCTTCTATTTTAGTTTATTCTTTTTAAATCCTATTTATGCGTCTTCTTATTCGACTTCCACTTTATTTTATGTCTTGTCTCAGTGCTTATTCATTGATTGCATTACAAAAAGGAATACTTTAAATTTGTGTATAGGGACGGTGTGCTTTCACCGCCTGATTGACAAAATATATGTCAAACTTAAAAGATTGTTTAAATTTTAGGCTAAGATTAAAATGTGGCATTATTTTACTTCATGTTATGTTTTTAAATTATACGTAATAGTAGTACTGACTGTAGAAGTAACTGTTCATGAACCCTGCGTTTCTACTATGAAGCCATTTGCCACTGAAATGTTAAAATGTTAAAGTATGTAGTCATTTTTCTAATACACAGCAGTAATGCTCTCATACCCAACTTTTTGACAATGTGAAAGCAGGTGAATAAACTTCACTGTCGGGGTTTAAAGCATACTATGTGTAGTAAAAATCACTACGCACAACTCATTTTCTGACCTGTTGATGTTTACCTCCAGTTCCCTGCGTACCTTACCTGTCCGACGTGGAGATTGACTGCCTGACAAACTCAGCCTGGGTGATGTATGAGGAGTCTGCCGGGGGTGAGGAGTACGTCGTCATGGCGACAGACAGCCAGGGTGACATCCAGACATTTGAGTGTAATTCCACGTCAGATGGGATTTGCGATCTTCCGCCGCTGATGTGCAGCCAAAACCTCACTTTCACCATCAAGGCCCGCGACCAGCAGTGTCCCAGTGCACCCAGCAACGCTGTCACAAATGAGACTGGTAAAGTAAAAATACAAGGAAACTTTAAACACTATAAACAGTATTGATCAATTAAAAAACGAGAGAACAGGAAGTCACAAGTATAGCACAGACATATTGTGCTGTAACTATTGATATTGTCAATGTCCAACCAAAAGGGTCTGCTTGCAGGAAAAGGGGAGATGCAAAACCTGCTCTGTATTAAAGTAAAGCTCTATCTACTTATTTGCTTTATTCATTCATTCATTAAAACATGATGTTTCAGAGATTATCTGAATGCCACATTTTAATAAATCTAAAATGTCTTGTTTTAGTGAATAAATAGAAGAATATTTTTCTCCAGAGCATGTTTTGCAACTCCTTTTTATTACTTGGTGATATGATTACAATGAAATTATTTTTTAAACTAATAAGCAAAAAAATGAGTTGTTAAAATATAAGTTTAAATGACTCCAACTTGCTTGAGTAGTAGCATCAAAAAGGGTGCTGTGGCAGACAGAAAATGCATGCCTCCCTCCATATCTGACCTAGAGACCCTGAGATAAATAAAGGCATCAATTTCAATCAGCATTGTCTAAGTTCTCTCCAAAGAAAAGCTAATGCCATTAGAATAATTTGAAAGACGCTATATTCAAATAGAAATCGAATATATAAACTATACATGTGGCTTTAGTGGTAGAAATGAAGATATTAGCTACTCTTCTGAAAATAATCACTAAAGTTAAACATTTTCAGAGAAATGTAAAGCCAGCTAAATGGCTAAGATCTATTCTTTCAATCTAATCTAGCTCTCATGAGGGTTTTCTAGTGAAATGTTTTTCTAGCCTCTAATAGCAGCCCCATTTGTTGATTTCGTACCTCTTTGTTATGCATTCTTAAGTACACATCCAAGGTTTATGACATAAAAGGGCGATAGTCAGGAAAGTTTATTTTGAATTTGAACCTCAAAGTGCTTCTCCTTCCCCAGCTCCCTGTCCTCCTGAGGACGTAAAGAAATCAGTGGGCTGCGACAATCGCACGGTCGGCATCACCTGGTCAGCTGTTCCCGGTGCGCTAACGTACACGGCCATGCTGGAGCAGATAAACGGAGGAAGCACTTCCTGCTGCACCACGTCAGACACCGGATGTGGCATCCCCAATCTGCCGTGTGGAGAAATGTACATTTTGCAGGTTATGGCAGAGGGACGAACTTGCAACAGCTCCCAGAGCGATGAGGACATTGTCATGACAGGTACATACTGTACATGTCACACACACATGCATACACACTCCTATTTTTATAAATCGTCAGAAGAATTTGGAATCAGCAAATTAAATAATTACAGCTACAGAGGTCAGAACTTGTTACAAACAATTAAAATTGAAAAAATATAGAAATAAATGTCTATATTGACCTCTCCCCCTCAGTGCCATGCGTTCCTCAGAACCTCAAAGCCAATCTGAGCTGCAGCAACAATGTGGCCTCCATGTCGTGGAACAGCAGCAGGTTAGGACAGGTTTACAGAGTGAAGGCTGTGGCTGCAGATGGCCACATGCACGAGTGCAGCTCCTTTGAGGACCAGTGTGATCTGACAGGTCTGCACTGTGGACAGTATTACACAGCTACCGTGGTGGCAGAGAACCAAGACTGCAAGAGCAAACCGAGTGACAGTGTGACATTTAAGACTGGTATGTAAAGACTTTCTCTGTTAAATTATGAAATACTATTTTTTTTGGTTTCTACTTGTAGTGCTCATTTTTGTTTCTTTTCATCTAGAGTAAGGGACAGCTCATGCTATTTCTCCCATTGAAAATATATTGCAAATATAAAGTAAACATTATCACAAATCTTATATTTGCTTTAAAAAAAACCTGTTTGACATTTTGGGAAATAAGCTTACTTTATTTGCTTTGGAGAGTTGGATGAGGAGATGGATACCACTCACATGTCTGTATGGTGAACATAAAGCTGGGTCGCGTCTTGTTTGTTCTATCTGTACAAAAACTGAAATGTGAAAACAACAAGTTGTTGTTAGCACGCCTAGCCGAGAAATAGCCAGGATCGTACTCCTGTAAAACCAATACATTATGTTTATTTGGTGCTAATAGGTTGGAGAGAGCCAGACTAGCGATTTCCCCATCTTTATGCTAAGCTAAGCTAACTGGCTGCTGCCTGTAGTTTCATATTTACCGCAAAGACGTGATAGTGGTATCGTTCTTCTCATCTAACTCTGGATAACCAACAAGAATACTTCACAAAATGTAAAATTATTTCTTTAACTTCAGGTATGATTATAATTATAACTTCATAATCAATTCAGTACTCGGTAATGAAAAACTCTTCAGGGTAACAAAGGAAGCCTTTAGCCCTACACCGCATCTTCTTTATCTCTTCTCACTAGTGCCGTGCACCCCTGCAAACATCTCCTCTGCGGTGGCCTGTAAGGACAACAGTCTGACTGTGTCCTGGTCTAACAGCTCAGGAGCCGACTCCTACATTGCCACAGTGCAGGACAGTATCGGTCAGACCACAACCTGCCAGGGCACGACTGAGGGCTCCTGCAATGTGACAGGACTCGGCTGCGGTCAGATCTACCACGTGTCCGTGGTCTCCTCCGATGGATACTGCGACAGCCCGCCCTCCACTACTGTGGTTGATACACCTTCAGGTACAGATTTTAAGGCATCAAGAGGAAATGGTTTACACTTGGAATAAAGGCTTTCATAGTTTCTCTTGGAGTTGAAGAGATTCTTTGACCCAGTTAGGATTATGAAACCCTTTCAAAATCTTAATGGATAATGTAAAAATAATTCGGTAACACTTTACTTGAAGGTATCTACATAAGAGTGACATGACACAGTCATGACACATGAACCCTAACCCTAACTCTAACCCTAACCATAACTTGTCATGACAAAAACCGAATGACACTTACTAAAAGAAGCGTTATGTCATAAATGTTTATGACTTTTAGTTTATAATGTTTATGACACGTTCATCACAGTCATGTCACTCTTATGTAGATACCTTCAAGTAAAGTGTAACCATACATTTTATTCTAGCTAAAACTAAAATTTAATCTTGCAAAAATCCACTAAATTTAAATGACAATGTGTGCTATTAAAGCCCTTGCTTTGTAATTGTACTAAAAAAGTTTTTAATTTTTTTTGGATTGATTCTTTTTTTTCTAGTTATTTTTAGACATCACATTAAAGTCATGACTGTCATAACTGTCTTACGTGTTCTCTCAGTTCCCTGTAAGCCAACAAATATCAAGGCAGTGATGGACTGCTACACGCTGATGGCCTTGGTGGAGTGGTACCCAAGCGATGGAGCTCTATCGTACATCGTCATGGCCACCACCGCTTCAGGCCACAATGTCACCTGTAAGGCCAACACAACCTACTGTAGTTTGGAAGGGCTGCTTTGTGGCAAGAGCTACTCTGTCTCTGTGAAAGCTGTTGGACAGACCTGCAGCAGCATCGCTTACTGGACAGGACAACTGGTCACTGGTGAGCAACACACAGGGTTAACAAAGCTGCATGCACGCTTGAAGTCTCCCTCCACTCAGTAATGTGTTTATATTATTGTAACTTCACTTGGATGTTTGACCTCCACTGTACAGAATGATGGATAACATAGTCTTATTTACTCATCAACACTTTCCTCCATCCTCTCTTCCAGAGCCGTGCATCCCTATGCACATCACCACTGAGTACAGCATGACGATCGGCCAGGTGCTGTGGGACACGGCCGCTGGTGCGGATTCCTACACAGTTCAAGGGGTAACAGAGCAGGGCCTGATAGTCTCCTGCACCACCCCAGGCACCAACTGTGCCCTGTACAACATGAACTGTGGCCAGACGTACATCATCAACGTGACAGCAAACAATGACGTGTGCCAGGGCGTGTCCACCTCGACCGAATCAGTTACAATTACGACAGGTGAGAAAACGCGTTGATAGAACATGAAAACAAACAAATCTGCAACTATTCTGACAGATGTTTGAGTCAATTATCAAGCAAAACATAGTCAATATCAGTTTTGGAGTAGTGGTTGGACAAAACAAGACATTTGAGAGCATCATCTTCAGTTTAAGAAATTGAAATGGACATTTATCACTGAAACGATCAATCAATTTATCTTGGAAATAATCAGCAGATTAACCAAAAAGGAAAAATAATAAGTTAGTTGCAGCTGTAGGACAGAAAACATGTATGTAATTTAGACTTAATGTGTCATTTTTGGCATTTGAAGTATCGATTCATGTAAATATTATGTTTCAAAGTATTAAAAATATGGAGATTCATAGATAAGGAAGTGTATTTGTTGTTTTTTATCATGCAATATAGATGAAAGATACTATCAGCATCCTTCAACCTGTTCTGCCTCTTTTTCCGCCCTAAGAGCCTTGCCCTCCCAACGATGTGCGGACCAGTGTTCAGTGTCAGAGCGACGTGGGAATCGTGTCGTGGGAGGCCAGCTTTGGTGCGGTGGGCTACGAAGCTCGTCTTGCCGGGCGCGATGGCCACTCTCTGTCCTGCTACACCAACGACACTTTCTGTAATGTAAAAGGCCTTCACTGTGGAGTCGTCTACTACACCCGAGTCATGGCCATCGGAGAGACACTCAACAGTAGCCTCTCCACTACTGTCCTGCTGGTCTCAGGTATATGGTACTCAAACACTGTCTTTATTTTAGTAGAATATTATGCTGAATACTCTTCGCCACACCTTGTACCTGTAGTTTTCCACTATAGTGAATCTATCTGATAGGTATTTCAAGTGAAAATATTAGATATGAGAATACACATAGGTGAAACTTTTCAACCCGTCTCCTACATTTCTCCTGTGTACTAAAGCTATAACTTTATTTGGTTTAGAAACACTTTATTTGGTTTTAAATAGCACACCTCTATTTAGCTTAAATTACCAACTGGGCCTTAGTAAAGAAGAGAGACCCATCTGAGCACAATACAGGTTTCAAATAATAAAAAATCGGCTTTGCAAATATTTTGAGGGAGGAAATGCACTTAACACAACAGCCTTAATACACACAACACTTTTTGGTGAGAAATAGTAAATGTAAACATAACTGTTTGTTTAGAGGAAACCTCCACAGGGTACCTTTTTTAAATTCCGATATTGGATATGGACAGATGGATGTAGAAACTAACCCTTAAGAGCAAAACACAATTTATTAAACAGCAGTGAGCATGCTCTGTCCAAAGAAAGCTGATGCCAGAAAATATAGGGTTAGTGCATTATGTGCAGTCTACTGACATCATCTGGCATGCAGTGTTGCCAACGTAGCCTTCTTACAAGATTTGGAAATTTTAAAACCTTGGAGAGCCTAAGATCAGTGCAGCTTTAAAATGTGATCATTAATAATTGCATCAATTTCCTCTAAGTCATCCCGTCCTTCGTATCTCTAGCTCCATGTGCAGCTGGGAATGTGGCAGCTAATTTGGATTGCTACAACAACACAGCCAAAGTCTCCTGGAGCTCAGCTAATGGAGGAAACTCCTACAAGGTAACTGCCGTAGGAGCGTCTGGCCACTGGGCTTCATGCGAGACCGCCGAGCTGCAGTGTGATTTGACTGTGTTGCAGTGTGGTCAGATGTATAACGTCAGCCTCACAACCATCAGCGAACAATGCCAGACCGAGACACTCACGAATGTCACGTTCAGCACACGTGAGTTAAGCAACATCTCATTCCAGAGTAGTTGAGAGTGGAGAGAAGGAGATCACTGATACTTAACAAAACATATCATCCAGGGCCCTGTAAACCTCTGCGTGTTGGAGTGGACCTGCAGTGTGGGATGAATACAGCCACCATGTACTGGGAGGAAAGTGGGGGAGTGGAGCTCTACATGGCTACTGCCAACAGCAGCATGGGGATGACTCTGAAGTGCAACTCCACCAACTCCACCTGCCAGTTCCCAAACTTGTACTGCGGGAAAACCTACACATTCTCTGTAACTGCATACAGTAAGATGTGTTACAGTGAAATCAGCAGAACGGTGGAGATTCAGACAGGTAGGGCTCATCCTCAATTAACTATTTGGGTAATCGATTGATTGACTGATTGACTGATTAACTGATTGAGAGATTGGGTTTTTTGTTACATAAAGATAGAGATGGAATTATCCTTCTGATCATGCAAGTACACCCTCATTACAGTTTAACTAAATATTCCCAGTGCTAGTCTACATCTGTATTACTTTTTGTAATTTTATTGATATAATGTCAATCTTTGTGGTTCCTTTAATTAGCTTTTTAAGATTTCTCTCGTCTCGATTCATTTTCTTTCATTTTGCATGCAACAGACCAAGAAGGAGCCACAGGTTTAAATGTTTTACAAAGGTTTCCACAGTACTCAAGATCAACTTTATTTCATTAAAACTGTGGAACCAAAACACCCAAAATGTTATACTAGTTTAGTTTTTTTATTGATATTTATTTATCATTTAAAAATATTTCTCATTTTGTCTATTAAGTTGCTGTCTGTCACCCAAATATGTAGTTACTGTATTATGCATTTATCTGGCATTAGTACTTTTTTTTTTAAACAATCCGTTTTTGAGTGAATAATCACTGCAAACGATTCATCGATTCATCGATAGGTCGATTGCCAGACAATCCATCTGCAACAATTTTAATAATTTTTTCTAAAAGGTTTGGAGAGAAAAGTACAACAATTTATTTGTTCCAGAAAATTTAAATATGAATAATTTTTGTGGTTTTACTGTTCTATGATAGTAAACTGAACATATTTGGGTTTGATGAAGTAACAAGCATGTCAGATGCAAAGGTCACATCAGAACTAAAATAAGTGTCCAACTACTCCTTCTCCAGACCCCTGCCGGCCGACTGGCCTGACAGTCACTGGGTCCTGTAACAACGAGACAGTGGTGTTGGATTGGTTGGTGGCTCAAGGGGCATTAGTCTACGTGGTGACAGTCACAGGAGACCTGGGGTACGCCACAGCTTTCCAAACCAATATGACAAGAGTAGAGGCTCAGCTGCCCTGCGGACAACTATTCATCTTCAATGTAACAGCTCAAAATGATCGATGTGACAGCGCTGTGAGCCTGCCTAAAAAATTCAAGACAGGTATGAGTCTCATTTATATTTTCTGTCTAATGTGGTGTACAGTATAGTAAGTTTATGATGATGCAGCAACAATACACCTTCTCCTCAGGTCCCTGCGTGCCTGAGCATGTAAAGAGCTTTACACAGTGTGAGAACAGTCTGGGCTCGGTCAGCTGGGGCAAAAGCGATGGGGCCGAGTCCTACATGGCCATCGCAATAGGACTGGACGGCCACACCCACATGTGCACCACAAACACCACCAGCTGCACCTGGGACGACTTGCACTGTGGAGAGCAGTACACAATTCACGTCATTGCAAACGACTACCTTTGCAGCAGCACGGCGAGCAACAGCACTTCAATACGAATGGGTAAACTTTTTTTTTTTTCAGACTACACTCGAGCGTTATGTCAAAACCTGGAAGTTTTACCTGGGAATTTTTTATGCCACACATGTAAATGAATAAACAAACTACAGACTGGAAAAGGAAATTTTGCATAATCATAGCAAATTAAAGGTTAAAGGGAAGTCCAACAATAATTGGGCAAATCTATCAGGCTTGAGTGCTCTTTAATTTTATTTATTTTATTTTATTGTTTAAGTAATTATTTAAGTAAAAATGCCAAACATTCCCCTGTTCTAGCTTCTACAAAATAATGATTTGCTCTTGCTTTTATTCTGTTTTACATCATTGTAAATGGGTTATCTGTAGGGTTTAAACTGTTGGTAAGACAAAACAAGACTTCATCACCTTGGGCTCTGGGAAATTGTGACAGGCATTTTAAACTTTAACATTTTCTGACATGATTGAGAAAATAATCAGCAGATTAATCGAGAATAAAAAATGATCATAATTTGCCGCCCAAATCACAACTAAACTTTTTTTCGTCTTCTGTTTTTAGCACCCTGTATTCCTCAGAACTTGAAATCATCTCTGAACTGCACAATGAAGGTAAATATTTTACTTTTACAAAATGTTTCTCTCAAAGCTCCTTCTCAGGAAATCAACTATTCCATCTACATTTCTGCCCTGTGAAGCACTTTTGTTTTGAAAGAGGCTAAACAAATAAATCAATTATTATATAAACTGAAAATAAAAATATATTGTCACCTGTTTCGTAGGTGGGATCGCTGACCTGGAATGCCAGCGCAACTGCTGAGTTTTACGCTGTGACGGCAAAGACCAACAATGGCCACCAAGTGCAGCTTAGCACCAATGAAACCTGGACCTTCATTTCTGAGTTCCTGTGTGGCCAGGAGTACTTCCTGTATGTTCAGGCAGTAGACTCTGTGTGCACAAGCCTCCCCAGTCAGCCATCAACGCTCGAGTCAGGTAGATTCCTATTCCATTAAGCCAAAGCACTGGTTTTCAAAGTATTAAACACGTCAACTGTATTTCCGAAAGCTCGACTCTGATGACCCAAAGTTAAAGTAAAAGGGCAACTAGGGCTGCAGCTATCGATTATTTTAGTAATTGAGTATTCTACCGATTATTACATCGATTAATCGGATAAGAAATACTTTTGTTTCATTGAAGAGCAATAATATACAATAGTTTGGTTTAATTTTCGGAAAAAAAGCAACATTTGTATTGCCTACGTTACTTACAATATCATCTCTCAAAAAACTAAACATTAAGTGCATTTAAGTGCCATATTACATTGTTTTTAAAGAAAACATTTTCTGAAATGCAATAACAACCTCAAACTAAGGCATACATTAAACATACATAAACATTACCTTAAGCTGTGCAACTTAACTTTCAGAACTACAAGTTTCAACCTGAGACTGATCTGTATATAGGCCTATATGTAAATATTAGTTATACTCAATCTATTTTCATTTATATATTTGATTACAATGCTACACAGCTCTGTTACACTTATGCTAGTAGATCGTTGATCAGCTGTTTCTCCGTGAAGAGAGAGTGAGAGAAAATGGTGCACAACAATCAGCTGTTTTTCCGAAGAGATAGTCAACAAGTCGGCTCTTTAGATCAAATTGTGGTCACCACTACGTATTTTCTTGTCTTTGATTTTGGTAGTTGTTGTGTTTGGTGTAGTTTCATCGTCCATACGACTCTGTGATTTACTTTTGTTGGTTCCGCTTCGTGGAATGGATGATTAAGTTAGACTCAATGTTTTCTGTTGAGATGCTGAAGCATTGACGTCGTGCTATTATTGTGGTAAGCTAGTTCGATTTCGCAGTAGACACACTGTACAGAGTTTTCATTTTAATTACGTTTGAACTGATTCCAAACTTTGGACACTTTGTCGGTTTCTCCAGCCTGTCTCTTCTCTTAGCCACTCACTATTTACGCTTTCTTCATTTTGTAATCTGCGCCGTCAGTCATGACATGTCGCCAGAAGCGTCAGCTTGGTGTGCAACAGTAATAATCAATCAAAAACACCGTGTGTGATACAACATAACATTGATTAAACGAAGCTTCGAGGCAAATCATTTTTGCATCGAGGATTTTTAGTAATCGAATTATTCGAGTTACTCGAGTAATCGTTTCAGCCTTAAGGGCAACACATATTACTATGTGCAAATTCTGTTATTTTCAAAGTGCACATACAGGTTTAACATTCTTAATTGTAAAGTTACTCTATATTTTGTAACTGTAGGATTATTTATTGCAAAATTTGAATGACTACTAAGTTCTTATTCCTTAAATTCAATTATCTATTTTAATTATTTATTTAACTTCTTTTAGAGTTTCAAACCACCTACATTTGAAAGATATTTTACTGAGAAACTGCAGTTGACAATAACTGGTTAACATTTTTGTATTGGTGTTCAATTTAGCATCTGTCGTGACCCATTATCAAGTTTACTCATATAGACGACCCAAAATTACAAATTAGTCTCAGAAGGATTTGAGAGCTGTACAATCTACAACACCCTCTGTCCTATAGGGAGAAACAGACACAAACTGGTGGATTGCTCACCAACAAAATACACTCTGCAACACTGATATTAACCTTAGATCCACAAACAAGGGCACTTCTGCTTATTCCAAAGTCAGCCTGCATCTAACAGTCTATTATCCTTCCTTACCTCAGAGCCCTGTCCTCCTACCGGCGTCTCCAGCTTCATGAACTGCATCTCTAACATCGCTGTGGTCTCGTGGAACAGCTCGGCTGGGGCGGACTTCTACACTGCCACAGTGACACAGGGAGACGGCCAATCACAAAGCTGCTGGTCTGACAGCAAGCAGTGTGGCATGCCCAACATCAACTGTGGACAGAACTACACAGTGACGGTCGTTGCCTCGAATGAGAAGTGCAACTCTGATACCAGCCAGGCTAACACACTGCAGTCAGGTGAGACATTCAGGACGATGTTATACTGTAAACTTCTTTCATGCCTTTTTAATTCTGCAAACTGCAAATACTTTTGGTCAATAGTTTAGGTGGCTTTGAGGTAAGAAAATGTATATAACTGTCTGCAAAATAGTCCCAGTGGTGTCTTATTGTTGCCTGAACTGTGATTTAGATTTTAGTTTTCTATGTTCAGTTCATTCAATATCAGACATCTTTGAAATGAAGGCTTATTTAGACGATCTCAAACTTCTTGCCACTCCACAATTAGATATTTAAACATACTACAATCTCCTCCACCTGCCTTTCTCCAGTGCCCTGTATTCCTACTGGCGTGGATGTGAAGATGGACTGCTCTACTAATAAGGCTCTCGTGTCCTGGATTTCCAGCAAGGGCGCCCTGTCTTACAAAGTGACGGCTCAGAGCACACAGGGAGCCATGTCCTTCTGCCAGAGTACAAAGCTAATGTGCACCTTGGCCAACCTGACCTGTGGGCAGGACTACTCTGTCCAGGTGGTGGCGCAGGATGATATTTGCTCAAGTTTACCGAGCCAAGCTACAAAGTTCGCATCAGGTAAAACAATTGGATGGACATAAATCACCTTTGGATGTTAAAATTAATTGAGCTACTACAGTCCTCCGTTTCTTCCCTCCCTCTCTTAGTTCCCTGCACACCTAGCATCGGTTCAGTGGTTCTGGACTGCTTCACCAACTCGGCCCTCTTGGACTGGGCCTACGCCGAGGGTGCCCTGAACTACACCGCTACAGCCCAGACCTCTAGCGGCCATGTTTCCACCTGCACCTCCAACTTCACCAACTGCGAGCTGATGGACCTGCAGTGTGGTCAGACCTATAATGTTTTCACTGTGGCCTCAAATGAAAATTGCAGCAGCCCTCCAAGCACCATGTTGCAGGTGGAGTCAGGTGAGCTCTAAAAAAAAGCACCTTTACTCAGTTTAATGAAATTAGAGTTGAGGGGCAAGGATTTTAAATACAGTGGTAATTTAACACCAACTAAAATGTTGTTTTCTTGACCTGTAGTGGCTGAAATTCTCATCTTGCTGCAATAGCAGCATATGGGTGTGTTCAGTATATACTTGACATCAGGTGTAAAGCAGCTACGGGTCATTATTTTCACTTCGTATTTCCCCAAAAGAAATTTTGTGAGGTTTTTATTTTCGAATTTTGACAAATGTGAAAACACAGGTCAAAAAGAATCAATAAACAAAACTGTTGGTGAAAATTAGATTGTAATAAGATACAATTTAAATGCACACATTATTTTAATCATCTATTTTAAAATGTCTTTTTGCAACAGGAAAAAAGTAATGGATGTGTGGTGTGTGATTTTAGCCAGAAGAGGTCAGCCAAATGCATTTTTTAGCTTGGTGTTACCATATTCCGTAAAGTCGGGCAAATCTATGTTCAATAAAAGACATCTTATAAATGGCCCATAGGTCATCCTCTACCTGGCAAAGTACACAACTAGCAATCAATCCTTCTCACTTTCCTCCTCCAGTGCCTTGTCTCCCTGGCGATGTTGTGACCGTGCTGAACTGCTCTACCAACACAGCCCTTGTGAAGTGGCAGGCCAGCATAGGGGCCGATTACTATATTGTCCAAGCCTTCGGTGTGGAAGAACATGAATCTGGCTGTGAGACAGACACACAGTCCTGCGTCCTCCCAGACCTTATGTGTGGCTTCACCTACAACATCAGTGTGATTGCTGTCAATAGCATGTGCAATGTATCGCAGAGTGACATGACACAGCTGCAAGCAGGTGAGGACCATCGAAGAATAGCAGCATGGTAGACGTCTCTGTTACAGATTGGGCTAATTTAATTGTGCTAACCGTGTTGTGTTGTCTTTATTGGCGCTGATATAACTAATAATCGATAATTATTGGACCTATATTGATCCTGAATCATTATGCAAGATTCATATTTCTCTCTGTGCCCGTGCAGTGCCCTGTGTACCACAGCAGGTGAAGGCCCAGGTGGTTTGTAAGTCTGGCGCTGTGGCGGTCTCCTGGGAGCCCAGCAAAGACGCATCATTATACACCACAGTTGCCCAGGGCAATGGTGGCTACGCGTCAACGTGCAAGACCAACGGGACAACATGCCTCTTCAATGACTTGCTGTGTGGCCTAAACTACTCCATCACTGTTAGTGCTTCAGATGAGACGTGTAGCAGCGCTAGAAGCTCTGCTGTGCAGCTCAACACAGGTAGAATCAGGTGTCAGGCATATTGCATGTCATATTAAAGCTCTATTTATACCTGTCGTCATTCATACCCATCTGTCTTTCTGTCTGTAGTGTCATGCGTACCACGGAATGTAACAGCAAAGATGGTGTGCAGTAATAACACAGGCGTTGTGTCATGGGAAGGAGAGGGTGTGTACTCCTACATGGTGCAAGCTTTTGGGCCCGATGGCCACAAGATGCAGTGTAACAGCACCACAACCAATTGCCAGCTACCCAACATGCATTGTGGCCAGCTCTACAACCTGACAGTGACAGCTCAGGATGGACTGTGTGACAACAGCCGTGCCTACCTCAACCTGCAGTCAGGTACGTTTTTCAGTATGACAAGTGTCCTTTTCCATGATGTTATGTTACGGTTTAAGTTGTATTGGTTGTCTGACATAGAATAAATTAAAACAGGTTTATTAACCATTAACAGGGGGGGTCCCATCGCCAGGTCCATTTTGGATGTGGTTACAAGTTGGTAGAATACCCAGATTTTTTAAGGTCAAGTCTTTTATTTCATCGTCTAACTTAACAGCAAAACATAAAAAAGGGCTAACCCACAATGTGTGGGCACCCTTGTTACCTCAGAAATAGAGGTTTTGCCAGACAGAATACATATTACCACTAAAAAAGAGAGATCAAATAAAACTCTGAATTTAAGAAATCTAAATTAATTAATAAAGCATTTAAGAAGTGTGTTGGACTTGTTGGGTTTGTTAAACCCACTTTGGAGAATCAGGAAGGCACGCCAAAGTCATCAAGTAGGATTATAATCTTTGTCCATCAGTTTTCTTTTCAGGCTCCCCTCAGAAAGAACAATTTAGTGTTTAATATTTGCTTGAGTAGACAGAACCCTTCAAACTGTAACTGTGAACTCTGCACTTTGTCACATGCGAATTATCTCATCTCTCATATGGATATTAAGCAAAAGGAACTCTATTGTCTCACTGCTCGTCTGTCCTCTTTTTCTGTCCCAGTGCCTTGCAGGCCAACCTACGTCAAGGCTTCCCTATTGTGCTACTCAAACTCTGCTGCAGTGACATGGGAGCAAGCCAGTGGAGCGCTCTCCTATCTTGCCGTGGGTGTTACAGCAAACGGAAGCTACCAGACTGAATGTAACAACACCATGACCTACTGTACTCTGAGAAACCTGCAGTGTGGACAGACCTACAATGTGAGCGTGTTCAGCCAGGATGAGTCCTGCTCCAGTGTGGCGAGCGACAAGGCTTACATGCGGACAGGTATTGTAAACATGGGGGGCCAAATACGAACTCATTGCAAAGGCTTGTTGTGACTTTCTATATATAGTGATGACAGTGTTATTCATTGTTATGGGGTAGAGTTGGTGGTTTCAAAAGTGCTTTTCTCCTGTGTAAATTTGCTTTTAAAGTTTTCTCTTGATCCCTTTGAACCTCAATGTTTCTCAATATAGCAACATAGAAATTGCCTAGTTTGACAATGCTATATTAACCTGCCTCTTTGCTTTTCTCTGCCTCTCCCCTCTTTCTTCCTCTCAGCCCCCTGCGCACCCCAGGATGTGGCTGTTAATACACAGTGTGATGATGGTGCCATGAATGTGTCATGGTCCCCCAACCCCGACGCCCAGTACTTCCACGTAGCAGCAGTGAGCAACACTGGGGCAAGACTCTACTGTAACTCCAGTAACACTTATTGCAACATAAGCGGTCTACCATGTGGACAGAAATACAACGTGACTGTGCTGTCCGTGAGAGATGACTGTGAGAGTAAGCCCAGTGCTGTGGTAAAGACTTCCTCAGGTAAACTTCAATTTGTTCAATTGCAAAATTGCATGCTTAGCAGGCTCCAGATTTTCCACAAGGGGACGCTGAGCAGTTATTATCAGATCAGTTCTAAACATGCCAACCTGCGCCACCTATAGTAAAGAAGTAGCTGCTACAAACACTTGCGCCAAATGAAGGCAAGGAGTGTTGTTTTTTTTTTGTTTTTTTTTTATTTAGCTGCTGTTTGTGCGTGTTTGCATGTGCTTTTTGTGTGTTTTACAGTTTCAATTTAAACCGTTTGGGAAACACACTTATTCAGTTTTTGGTTTCGAGAAGATTGATATCACGCTCATGTATGGAGCTGGTGGCAGGAGACAGTTATCCTACTGTAGGTGACTACCAACACCTCTAAAGCTCACTACGTAACATGCTGTATCTCATTTGTTTAATCCTTACACAAAATAAATACATTGGGGGGAGTTACATGCTGTAACTATTTCTTCCTATTCTCAAAAAGATGGTGAATAAGTGTTTTTCTTACCACCTGATTAAAAACTCAAATCATTTATATAAATATTGTAGATGGTGCACCTTGGCATGTATACATAAACTGCTGCTGCTGCGTTTCCATATGACACAGGTTATCTGCTGCTGACACAAAACAATTCCATGTGAGATGACATAATATACTGTAGTATAATATAATATATATAATAAAAATATACCAACCCTATGCTTCTGGAGAATGTCTTTAAACAGAAAAGGAAATAAAAAGTAAAGGGTGGAGGTTTAAAATTCTGAATTCCCTCCACAGCTCCATGTGTGCCCAGGAACGCTGAGGGCCATCTGGACTGCGTATCAAACTCTGCTTGGGTGGCGTGGGATGCCTCAGAAGGAGCTCTCAGCTACTTTGTGCTGGCCAAAGGGGTCGGAGGTCACAACTCCAGCTGCACTACCACCACCTCTCCCTGTAATGTCCCAGATCTGAAATGTGGAACGCGTTACACCTTCCACGTCACTGCTGTCAACAAATACTGCAACAGTAATCACAGCACCCCCTTTGAACTCGAGACAGGTATTCAAAAATAAAATAATCTTTACTCGCAAAATACCAATTTTAAAGTGAAGTGCTGAAGTGTTGTCTTTGAAAGGTTACTAGGAAAATGATCTAGTAAGCATCACACCATATTAATGCATTACCAAACACTAAATAAAATGCTAAATCTCTTTCAAAAAGTACTGTGTACTACAAGTACTACAATGTCAGTCAGTGGTTCCCAACCTTTTTGGCTTGTGACCCCTTAAAATGAATGTATTCACCAAACACTGACTTTTCTTTTCATTTGACTCATTGTTACCAGTAAAACTATTCAGTGTTTCCCAAAAAAAAACAAAGATTTGAGTGAAAACCTAAAAATGTCTTTCAATTTGTGTAGCAAAATAATGGTTTTACTTCTTTTCCATCCTAATAATCTTCTTGGGACGCATTGAATTTGACAAGACAGCCTCTCTGACAGACTATAATAAAAGGATACAATGCTTAAGTTTCTCTCAAATTTACTGCCACGGAGAGCTATTTCATTTCATACTGGTAGTGTTTTCTGATGCTAATCTTTTTTATTCCTGTCCTCTTTTCCTGTCCCGTAGGTCCCTGTGCTCTAAACTCCGTTAGTGTAGTGACAGAATGCGACAGCGACACAATCCTGGTTAACTGGGAGATCACGAAGGACGCACCGCTCTACCTTGTGACCGCTGAGGGCCATGACCAAACCCTCATATCCTGTAACAGCTCCTCCAACTCATGTGTACTCCCAGATATCCGCTGTGACATGCAATATAGCATCATAGTATCAGCTTCTTCTGATAAGTGCAGCAGCCTCAGAAGCCCACCAAAGAAGATCCAAACAGGTATTTTTCAGCTTACCAGTACAGTCTGATTCAGTTTATCACTCACTGCCAAAACAACTCTTGATCTCTACATAAATGAAGTGCTAGTTAATCGTGTAGAAGAAGCAAAGCTACTTAGAATCATCTTATACAACAAATGATCATGGGTAAAACACATAGATAACATGGTCTTGCTGTAATCAAGAAGTATCTGACATTTTTGACACAAGATACAGCGAATTTCAACAAAGCTTTAATTTTAAAAACACTGGATTAAAAAATATAAAATACAAGACGTTTCAGTGTTTATCCAAACACCTTCATCAGTTGTTTAGTGTGCACAGGAAGTAACTCTGGCCTTAATACACAAGGCAGTCACATGATCTCATGGCATGAAGTCACATGACTGCTAAAATGTAGTCCATTTGTGTTGCCAGAGAAGATGGTGTCCCAGCAGCTACAGATGATGCCCCTCCCCCTGCTTAAGAGGTGGAGCAGGATGGTGTATCTGTAAAGCGCCTGGGAATGGTTTCCAGAACCATGTTGTAGGCTGAAGACAAATGATGTCTCAACCCACCTCCCCTATTTAAAGAGGGTCGCTCCACTTTAACAAATATGGCCTCCTTGACGCCTCTTTCAAACCACCTATCCTCTCTGTCCAGGATATAGACATCTTGATCTTGAAAACTGTGTTGTTCTTTTTGTAGATGAGTATAGACTTCTGAGTCTTGTCCCGAGGAGTTTTTTCGTCTGTGTTGATACATGCGTCGGCTGAGCGGCTGTTTTGTCTCTCCAATGTACAGATCTTTACACTCCTCCTTGCATTTGATCGCATACACCAAGTTGCTCTTTTGATGTTTTGGAATCTTGTCCTTGGGGTGGACTAGACGCTGTCTCAGTGTGTTGGGACACCCTCTTCTCTGGCAACGTGGTCATGTGACTTCATGCCATGAGATCATGTGACTGCCTTGTGTATTGGGGCCAGAGTTACTTCCTGTGCACACTAAACAACTGATGAAGGTGTTTGGATGAACACTGAAACGTCTTATATATAACGTATTTTTTATTTTTTAATCCAGTGTTTTTTAATTTAATTAATCTCCATAGACAAGATACAGCGAAGCAAGTTATTCTGACCTTGGTTTTATCCCATCTTGATTATTGCCGCAGCAGTATGGTCAAGTACTTCTGCAGGTTATATGAGAAAACTACAAATTGTACAAAATAGAGCTTCTTTTATGGATCTTCGCTGTGGATTATAATCTAATGTTGCCATGAACGTTAAAAGCAGATTACTGTATTTTTATTTAATATATATATTTATTTTTTTATTTAATATATAACTGTCAGTATTGATATGCATAACTATTATACAGTACAAGACATGCAGTAGCAGGGCATTTTATATTATACAAACTAGAAAGAACACACAAGTGTGTGTAATTATGGTGATCTTACAGTGCTCATATTATGCTCATTTTCAGGTTCATAATTGTATTTAGAGGTTGTACCAGAATACGTTTACATGGTTTCATTTTCAAAAAACACCATATTTTTGTTGTACTGCACATTGCTGCAGCTCCTCTTTTCACTCTGTGTGTTGAGCTCTCTGTTTTAGCTACCGAGTGAGACATCTCACTTCTGTTCCATCTTTGTTGGGAGTCGCACATGCACAGTAGCTAGGTAAGCACTGCTAGCCAGTCAGAAGCAGAGTATGAGGGAGTGCCATGCTAGGCGAGCATTATAACGTGTGTTACAATGTGACGCACGTTTGTCACGGAAGTAAAGGCTGGACTACAATAGAGCTGTTTGGAGCAGTTTGTGAACAGTGTTTTCTGTTGGAGATGGAACGTCCCTTTGGGGTGGACTTTGGGCTTTTTCACTTTGGAAGCCTATTACATGCACAAAAATATATACAACACAATAACGGAAAGGGAAAATGCCAAAAAGCATAATATGAGCACTTTAATAAACAAAAACAAATATTTAAGGCTTATATTTGGTCTGTCTCTTTAGCGCCCTGTGTCCCAGACAATGTGACAGTGTTAGCATCATGTGAGAAGAATGGCGCCAGAGTGACGTGGGGACAATCCCCTGTGGCTACATCCTACCTTCTGACAGCCACAGGAAGGGATGGACATGTTGCAAGCTGCAACACTTCAGTAACCAACTGCAACCTGACTGATCTGCACTGCGGACAGACGTACAGCTTAAACATCACTGCCAGTGGAGACAACTGCACCAGCAAGCCCCGCACTTCATCCTTCAGAACAGGTAGAGATAGACATTTTAGTTTATTCCATCAGGATAATCCACTCAGTATTAATACTGCTTTCATTGGGCACATATATCAAACAATATGACAATAAGACAATTAAAGCATCAAACAGATGTTGGATGGATTTTCTGCTTTTCTTGATCTGAATCTCTTCAGGTTTTGGACAGTTTTTCTGACAAAACAAGGGTGAGGTGGACATTTTTCAGAATGTTCTGACATTGTATAGACAATACAAATAATTAATTGGCGAACTATTGAAATTTCAGAAGCCAGCTAATTGGAGCAGAGTCCTCAGGGAAATCGTGCCGACATCTTCTATTTTGATACTGCAGTTTTATCTTTTCATGCCATAATGAAATAGTAATCAATTCCTGGTGTTTGAAAAGTAACTTTTATTGTTGTTCTGTTATTGTACTAATCAATAATAATCAAATGATGCACCATCTAGCTGCTACAGTCTACTGTTTGGTTTCTACATTACCACCAAGTTAAACTGACTGAAGGAACAGTGCAGCATACTGGATTTTACACTTACTAGTCACCAGTCTTGATTAGATTAATGCATCGAGCTACTTTCCTTGTTTAGATTTTTTTTAACTCATAACCAACAAGGATGGGTTAACATTATACCTAAAATGTCAGACTGCAGGCCAGCTTCCTGTCTGATTTTCTAATAGGAGTTGTTTTCTCTCTGTGGTCGCAGTGCCCTGTGATCCCTCTGGTCTTGCAGTGGATATTAATTGTGGGACCAACTCTGCCATGCTGTCTTGGGGTGCCAGTGAGGGCACTGTGGAGTATTTGGGCTTTGCCCAAGCTATGGATGGAGACATGCTCTACTGCCACAGCACTGTCCCCTTCTGCACCATTGAAGGCCTAGAATGTGGTCACGTTTACAATTTCTCTGTTAAAGCCTCAAATGGTGTCTGCAACAGCTCGCTCAGTGCACCTCTGCAGGCGGGAGCAGGTAAATATTAGAGATCAAAAAATAAAATTCACTTTCATTAATGCTCCAATTAGTAAATTGAGCACAAATTCATTTTTACATAAACAAAATATGTGGATAAACAAGTGTACGTTGATGTTAAAATGTTAAGGCTTGCTCAAGTATAATACAAAAATAAGTACACAATAAGTTGGTTGTTACTTCCCTGCCATTTGGTTTAATACCAACAATACAGCTAGTCTAGTGGTAAACATATTGTAAAAATCAGTATATCATACCGAGAAGTCCAGACAGAAAGTTGTAATTCTTTAAAATGTGTTTTCAAAGGACTACATTTAACAAGTGGTATGCTGGTAGACTACACATGAAGAACAAGAGTTAAAAGTATTCTACTGGTCTAATTCCAATGTTAAAATACTGACTTAACCTCTCACCACCTCAGCTCCATGCGCTCCGACTGCTCTGAAAGTCCGAATGCAGAAGATAGGCCAAGCTCACTGGGCCATGACGTCATGGGACAGCGTCAATTGTTCCGACGTTGAGTACCTTGCGGAGATAACCGGACAAATCCAGAACAACCCACAAGCCCTGATGGATGTCTTTTCCTACTGGCTGCCCAGGAGATACTTTGAGTTCCCAATGCCTTGCAGCACAGCTTATAACCTCACTATACGCGCCAGAAACTCAGGCGGGGTCAGCAAGCCATCCACTGCCTTTACTGGAGTCACAGGTAACTTTACACTGTACTCATCCTTAACTTTATACAGATAGTGAAGAGTGTTTTAGGGACCTTTACATAGTTATAGGTGTTTATTAAAGTATATTTCAATAATGTATTTTTCAACAATTGTAGTGGAAGCCGGTGTATAAATAGACAATAAATGACAATATAGTAAAATACAGTTGTAATAATATAATATGAGTCTTCATAGGAAAAGTTATAATTGTTGACAAATACTGTACATTTATAAACACTTAAGTGTCTTAATATCTGCTAACAACTACATTATAGTGTTATAAACCATTTATTTAATGCGTGTGTACTGCTTATAAATGCTAAATGGGGGGAACTAAAGTAAAGTGTTACCTAAAAATGATGATGCATGTTTTAAATACAACATCCCGCAGGCCCTGTTAACAGCATTTTCACACTCTTTCCCAGTCCCCTGTTCTCCACAGAATGTGAGATACAGTGGTAACAGAGACTCTGCTGTGCTTTCCTGGGATGCATCAGTGTTTGCCACAAGGTACACTGTCTACAGTGTGTCGGGGTCAGGCCATGTCGAGCTTTGCAACACCACTGGGCTCTACTGCCAGCTGACCAACTTCTATCCTAACGCCACTGAAGTGACAGCAAGCAATGCAGTGGGAGAGAGCATCCCTAACCGAAATATTACAGGTCAGACGCAGGGTGAAAACATCTGCGGCACAACACACTATTCAAGGAATAATCTTTACATGATTTCATACAATTTTATCAGTTTCTACAAGCCTCAACTTATTTTGTCAGTTAATTGTAGCATTGACCGGCATGAAATCGACATGTCAGACTGCCCTGCCGGTCGCCGGTCATGGCCAAGCACGTGAAAACCGGCCAATTCCGGTCACTGGCCGGTCTATCGGTGCATCTCTAGTAACCGTGTCCTTGTAATTTTGCATTACAAATGGCTCTTATTTTGTCCCATTTCTGTTCATCAATAAATATGATATATGAGGGCTTGGTTATTATATTAATGCATGAACAGTTATTCATTTAGTTCATCTTACATGTCTGACATAAGGGAGTATAAATGTACAAGGTTCAGTAAGGTCCTGCATAAATTGCAGTCAGTCACCTGAATTTGAAACAAATGGGAGATGAAATGGATCACAGAAATCCATCAAAGTATTTGACTGTCCCTCACAGAAAACAATGCTGTGTTAACTAGTAAACAGCTGAAATTATCACTGCTGCCGAATCTAACTAATGTTTATAATTACCTCTACATTTAAAATATATAAATGTTCTGACGAGTATGTTCTCACCTTTCTCAGGTCCAGTACAAGCTCGCAGAAGAAGAGATTTGCGGGCCAGTGAAATCTTTGCCGATTTTGACAAAGGTAATTGTAGTTTTATTACATAACTTAGAGATAGTGTGAATCATGTTAATGAATCATGAATCTGAAGTCATAGGCCTTTACTATGACACCAGTGTTCATTTCTCACACATCTCTCTCTCTCAGATCTTGAAACCCCAGAAGTGACTGTGACAGTAAGTGGAGTTTCCTTGTATGTGAATTGGACGACAGTGAAGGATGCGACAGAGTACACACTTGTGATTGAGGAGGAACAGAAAGACCAGGAGGCCATTCAGCCACCTATAGTGAGAACCACGGAAGGTAATTTTTACAAAGTGACTGACCTCGAGCCTTGGACCACCTACTGCATCAGGCTGGCAGCCAAAAACACCATCAAGCAAAGCAACTACTCCATTAGGCCAATATGCAGAAGCACTGGTGCCTCCAAATGAACCACAGATCCACTTATTAAATAGACACTGGACTCAGCAGAAATAAGGGTTATAGTTTTCTTCACTCTGTAGCATCCATAACATAACTGTTAACAGTTCAATCTCTACAAACTTTAGAAGGAAAATTGTAAAAAGAAAGTAATTACAACTACAAAGCTACAGCATCATTCTTCTGTTTGGGGTATGTCTTACATACCACGAATACATTGTGATCAAACCTGAGGAGAACCTTTAAATTTGAATGCTTATGAATCTTTGTTAGCATTAGCATATATACATTTTCATTATTTTGGCTGGTATCATAGCATAACAATGTATTGCTGAAATTCTATTTATCAAAAATGGTTTTATTTTCGAGATAGGTTATTAAGATTCTCTGGATGATCGTTAAACTAAAAAAGTAGTGTAAACAAATAAACTCATAATTTATCAAGCGATATTTTTTAAAACCATGCAGTATACTGTATTTCCTTTACTGTACTGTATATGTACTATGTGACTTCTCAGACACGTTGACAGATCTTTTTTTTTTTTATTCTTTCAATCCCAGATATGAAGGAATAAAAAAAATCTGTGAAACAATAAAACACCCCTCTGTTTAAACATTAGTGTTCAATGTTTTCTTTTTTTTAAATCAACTGTGTGTGTTTCTATCTAAAGCTTTGACTAATTATTGCAGCCCTAGATAGACACACAGGTACCTGTGGAACACATCAGTAACTCACATTGTTAACATAGACCTCAATGACTAATACTGGCATTCACTCCATTTGGCCATTTAATCGATTAATGCCACATAATGTAGTTTGTTTGTGTTTTCTTTCTTTCTTTGCAACTTAAGGCTACACCTCATTCAAATAATTTAACAGCTTCTCTGAACCAAGGGTGTTAAAATACATTATCTCCACTGGCAAAGGTTGTTTCAAAAGTATAGAGGTTTACATCCTGAATATGTTTCTTTTTGCTGTCCTACCAAAGAAATTACATGTATACAGTATGTCACAGCCTTGAACTTTCACTGTGTGTTCAAATGTACCTCACCATCAATTAGACTGGCTTCACCTTCATAATATAAATCGGTTTATATAACAGTATATTGCGTATCGCTACATGATCTTGGCCCCACGGGAACCTGACCGCAATATCTGAAGGGTGACAATGTCTTTAACTGCTTTTCTAAACCAGGGGTAGAAAAAGGCATGGATCAGAGGAGTAAAAGTGGAGTTACAAAGGAACAACCAAAGTTGAGGTAATGAATTTACACCAGATGAGGTGTCCTGTCCTGCTAGAGAAGTAATGTAATGTGGACCGAGACAAAGTATAAACACAAAAGGGTTATACCACAAGTTCTAGCAGCCCTAATCTCAGATTTCTTAACAGTTGCAGTTGATTTGACAGCTGAAATTTGAGACCGCATGGCACATGGCTGGGTAACAGCCACCACAAAACTCTCATGCTCTCACCGAAAAAGGTCAGGTCTACTGCACCTGAAATGTAGTTCATGGCAACTAAACATTCTTTTTATTTTTTAAAGATTTTTTTGGGGGCTTTTCCACCTTTAATGGACAGGACAGCTAGGTGAGAGAGAGGCGGAAGACATGCAGGAAATCGTCACAGGTCGGACTCGAACCCTGGACCTCTGCGTCGAGGCATAAACCTCTATGTTTATGTGCGCCTGCTCTACCAACTGAGCCAACCCGGCCACAACAACTAAACATTCTTGATAGCAGGAATCAGACAAATCTATTTGTGACAAGTGATCTTTCAGTAATATAAAGCCGTAAATAACAGAACCAACAGAGACACACAGATTTGAACTCTGCTTGGTGTTACCGTGGAAGAATAGCGAAGAGGATCACAAAAAGCCACATAGCTGTCGACTGAAATGAGCACCATGCTCCCAACAGAGGAAGAAGGGAGGGTGAAGCTCAACAGGTAGAAAAGAGCACAAGGGATTTTACCCAGAAATATGCAGGACTGCAGCATGATGATTCTAGCTGGCATCACTGCAAGGCCCACGAGCAGTCGGACACAGCCAGGGAGAGGAGGATGAGATTGGTGGAGGTGTGAAGCTGCCTGGAGGGGAAGATTATGATTAGAGCCTCATATTCAGTGCAAAAGAGTTTAGAGCCCAGCAATTATTGAGAATAGAGACAAAATATGGAAATTTTACTTTGAGAGACCCAGTATTACGAAAACCAAACTACATAGCCTACATGCCAAAAAAAAGCTCTAGAATATCAATCAGACCCACATTATTGGAAATAATTACTACAGCACTTGGTGGTATTGAGTAGCCTACAAGTTTATCATGATTCACTATTATAGTGACACATTTATACATAAAAAGATACTAAAAATGACATTAACATTTACAAGTGAATCTCGGCCTGTCTTAGCTTTTTAAAAACAGTCCAAAAACTTGTATAGAGGGTGGACTAACAGCTAAAGTCTGTCTTTTTCGCATAGAACAAACAAAGCTTCCATCCATGAATTTAACTCATACGCACCATTAGCTGTCACATTTCAAGAAAAGTGTCTGTGCCTGAAGTGGGAGAAGGAGATGATGAGAAACAAGTTGAGCGTCACAGTGAGCAGAGCGAGGCAGCACAGCAGTGTTTTGATAAACACGGCCTGGGGAGTAACAGACGTGTTCAGGGGAGGGACACAGTGGTCAGCTACTTCCAATGTCTCCACTATCAAGAGATCTGAACAGAGAGCTGAACAGGTCTAGCAGCCTCTTGATTAACTTTTTCTTTCTTAAGGTTAGATATTTATCTCTCTTAATTTCCATCATCTTTGCTGTTGCCCTCCCCCCCTCTCTCTCTCTCCTCCTCTTGTGGACACTTCCTCCCATCAGCTTGTATTCCCCATAATTCCTGATCATCAACTCTTCCATTACATTATTCACTCCCCCACATTTCCCTCCCTCTTTCAAACTACCACTATCCACTTTGCATTGATACGCTTTGCATGTGACAAATAGAACCAAAACTATATGGCTGAATACACTTAAATTAAAGCTGCTCTAATTGATATTTTTATATAAAGAATGGCTCAAATGTGTAATGTTAAAGGATGAGTTGCTCTGGGTGTCTTTTAACGCATTGTTTTCATGTTTCAGCCATGACTTTACAGTTTTGGTTCACTCTCATCAGCGTTGTTTTTGAACCACAGCAGGCAGCTTTTTTAAGCAAAAAAGCTTTGATAAACCCACTTCACACTACCTACTGATCGCCAAACAGTTGATTGAAAAAGTGCTAGTGCACGTAATGGAGGATTAAGGAGCTTAGGAGCCAAACATTTCCTTCAGGAGTTGGTGGACACCTAGGAAGGAGAGGGAAAGGAAATATTGGACTTTATACTGTATTCATCAGATCTGTTTTATATGGTGATCAGGGCCCAAAATTAGCAGCCCACCACTCGCACATGTATCTACTGTACATTGATGAATAACATAAATGAGGTCAGCTAACATTGGTGGGTTGATGAAATGGGCCTACTTCACTACAAATTCTTATCAATACATCACAAAAGATGATTGGCCACATTTTCACAAATAAGGAAGGAGGGGAGTACAGTATGTAATATGAAAATATGTATTTTTGAATTTGGGTGAACAAATTCCTAAACCCTACAACTATGAGCACAACAAAAATACATTATTCTCTTTTGTTTTATTTTGTAATGTGCCCATTAGGTATTTAGATGCTCTTTGTACTTGAAGTAAACTTGTGTATTGTTTTAACTGTCTTCATCATTTAGTATTTGAAGGTATTTTGATATGATTTAATTACATATTAGAACAGCAGTGTTTCATAATATAAGGCATTTTCGTGTTTGATAACTAAAGATTTACCCTTGGAACCTATCAGTAACTTCTGTTTTTAACACAGGCCTCAATTACTTTAATTTTGGCATTCATTTTGACTGGTCACTCAACAGATTTATGAGACTGTTCAGCTTTGAAGAACGTTAATAATAAACATACTGACAGGATACATTTAGGAAATAATTTAAACATTTCCATTTTTTATAGGCCAAACAAATAATCGATTGACTAAAATAAATAATACATTTTGACATCCTGCTGGCCATAGAGGAAAAGAGTTTCACCAAAAGACTGTAGGATTCATCCTCTGTACAACATGCATGTCTGTACATTCAATTCATTCTGTCTGTAAATTCCATTGCAAACCTCTAGCATCAACAGGTGTTGAGATATTTTCAGTCTGGATTAAAGTGGTGGACCGACCTATTTTATACAGTCTTTCTATGGAACCGCTCAGAGTAACGTTACAGACAGACTACCATCCCTAGGAGCTAAAATACTTAGGTAAATTCGCCTTTACCTGGACAAATCTACCTTGTGTTTGCATTAAATGGTTTACACTACAGGCATCGTCGTTGTTCAAAAAAATGAATAAAATAAAAATACCGCGTCATCACTAAATAATAACAGCGCCCTCTGGGGTCCGGCGAGGACGGTAGCTGAACGCGAAGATGGATTCAATCTTCAGTCCGCCACTTCACAGACAGAGACATCAGTTTGTCATAGATTTTGTCAAGAGGAACAAACCCAAAAAGGTGGCTAACATCTTAATGAGAAACACACTTCTAACTTCTAAACCAACGTTGGTTTGAGCATGTATGCTAACGATAATTCAAAAGCTAGCTAACGGAATCGCCGCAGCTAGCTAAAGGTTTTACCGAACAAATAACGTCGTAGAGCTAACGTCAAACTTTGGTAACGTTGGGTATATTTGCACAACAACCTAGCTAGCAAGTTGAGCATTACATATTTTTCATAACGTTAATGGTTTGGGCGTTTGCCGTGATAACTTTAACATTGTAAAGAATAACAAACCCGAACCTTTGGGAAACTTGTATTTCTTCAACTTAAAAAAACAAAGTTTGTTTGCTAACGTGACAGCCATAGCTAACCTTTTCACCGTGCTTTTCACCGATCCCATTAACGACTGTGCTGCGGTCAAACTAGCCGTCACTCCGCGGCACTATTTTTTATTTTTTTTATTTTACAGTGTATGGATTGCGCAAGGATACCCCCGGTTTTCCCATAGACTGTATATTATTAGTCTATGGGTTTTCCAAATAAGTTGTTAACACAGAGTAGTATAAAATACATATATGGAAATAATATTAATTGGATTAACAGGAAGTATAAAAATACTGTGTCCATTTTATCAAAAAAATAACTGCTAATTGTGATTAAAAAAAGACTTTCTTTTTTATATTTTAAGGACAACTAGCGTTATAGTCTCACAATCAAGCATTTTATGATTATAATGTTAGATATGGATGGATAATAATAGAATTCCTGCATGTACTTTGAAATGCCTGCCTTTCTGAAACTTGAGTTGCTGTAAAAACAAACTGCTCCATAATTTCTGACAGTGATGATACATTTGAGTTCAGGACATCTCTGACTACATTTCACTCAACTCAAATATATAAGTCACTATCAGATATGATTTGGCAATGTGTTTACAGCATCTCAAGTATCAGAAAGGAAGTCATTTCAAGTTACAAATGTGGTACTTTTACTTTGAAAAATCTCTAAATTGATACAATAAAATGCTTGATTTTGAGTCTGTATAGTCAGAGATGTTCTGGACTCACATTTATCATTCATTGTCAGAAATTATAATTTTTTTCCTCAATTTGGTGGAGTTTTAGAGCTAACGGTAGCTATATTTGCACTAACCTAGATTGAAATCAACTTATTAGCGTTAATTGTTCTTCATAATGGTTTGTGTTTTTTACAGTGATAACCCATTCAATATTTATCTCCCTCTAGCCAATAGTCTACTGAAGTTACTTTAGCTTTTACCCAGATTCCCCAGTTAGCCTACGTCATCTTATTTCTTTCTCCTCAGGTGGTGGACTTGGGCTGCAGTGAGTGCAGCCTTCTTCAAAAACTGAAGTTTCACCGTGAAATTGAACTGCTGGTTGGAGTGGACATCGATGGTGCCAATATAAAAAAAAAGATGTATGTATGTTTAAAAAAGCCATCATCCAGGACTGGGCTCTTTCTCTGATAACAATACATGGTACGATATGGCAGATACAGGGTGCAAAATTAACTTTTTTTGCCCACCAGCCAAACGACTAGTGAATGTTCAAATGTTACCATCCACACAATACATTACTATTGTTTTTTTTTAGCTGGTGAGTAAAGGAAATCTACCAGCCACTTGCATGTGTCACTAGCATTTGGCTGCATTCGGCTAATGTTATACCCTGGGCACAACAGAAACAATTAGTTGATTCATCAATTGAGTATTCAACAGAAAAATAATCAGCAACAATGTTCATAATCAGTTTATTTCACTTGTTAAATCAGAAAAAATTGTGAATATATTTGCTGGTTTAACTTTTCAAATGTGAATATTTCAAAACCATCTTGGGTTTTTGGACTGCCAACCAATAGAACATGTGATTGGAAACTGTCACTGTCCTCTTGACATTGCAAAGACTAAGTGATTAATGGCTTAATCTGAAAAAAGATGAATGAATAATAAAAGTATTGCAGTCCTAGATGTATGCAAAGTCAAATTAAATATTAGTAGTTTCTCAAGCAGGGCCCTCCCCCTGCTTGTTGGATAAGAGCTTGTTCTTTGACTCCTCGATCACCTCGTGCTTTTTGTTGTGATAAGTAATACTGTGTGGATTGATAATGTGTACACTGTGCTTATATGTTCCTTCAGGCATGGATTAGCGCCTATGTCAACTGACTATCTGCAGCCAAGTTATGATCAGCTGCGCATTGAGCTGTACCAGGGCTCAGTCACACAAGAAGACGCCCGCCTCAGAGGATTTGATCTGGTGACCAGTATAGAGCTGTAAGGGGCTGTTTGGCTGTTGAGGTTCAATGTCTTCAAGTGTTCATGCTTTGGCAGCTATCGGTAGAAATATTCGTCTTTTTGTTTCATATTTTGTCAGTTGTCTTGTTCTCTTGTTTTAACACCTTTTCCCCATGTTTATGTGGTCTTTCTCTCTATCAGTGTGGTTTCCATCTTTCTATTTCTGTGTCCCTCTGGACCATTACTTATCACCATGTTTCCTCCCTGGCTGTCTGCAGCATAGAGCACCTCACTCTGGCTGACGTGAAGCGCTTCTCTGAGGTGGTGTTTGGTTACATGACCCCAGTAGCGGTGATCGTCAGTACTCCAAACTCTGAGTTCAACCCGCTTTTCCCTCGACCGGCAGGTTTCAGACACAGTGATCACAAGTTTGAGTGGACCAGAGCAGAGTTCAAGTCCTGGTATGCTGGTTTTTCCATTTTCAGGCTTTTTTCGAGTGTAGTGGAAAGCACAAAGTTGATGGCGTTGATGAACATGATAGAGACAGCGAATGCTAATGGATAAATCCACCCTAAAACACATCAGCAATGTTATATATTCCTCAATCAACAATAAAGATTTAAACTGAATTGTGTTAACATTACATCTTTCCTCAGGGCTCTGAAGGTGTGTTTGGAGTACGGTTACGAGGTGGAGTTCACTGGTGTTGGACAGGCGCCACCCGGCCAGCAGGAGAGAGTCGGCTTCTGCTCCCAGATTGGTGTGTTCCACTGGCTCGGGGGGAGACAGGAGTGTAACATGTTGTTTGGTGATGATGCTGAGGATGTGTTTTCATACACACTGGTGAGTAAACTTCTTTATAGATAGTCATTTCTGAGTCATGTTGGCCCAGTCTTAAAAGACACAACCTGTCGCTATGTGACTGATTTATGGGGATTTTTATTCCCCTCTTTCCCGCTCCATATTTTCTGTTGCTCTCTAGTTTCACTACCAAATAAAGGCAACACTAGTATACACATATGTCATATATTTTTGCTGAAACAACTTAAAATTGGTTGTTAGAATAATGTATTGAATTCAAAAGTTTTTTTTGGGTGTCTGGGGTTGTTTAGAGTTTCCTTATATTCAGTCAGCTGATTAACAGATCACCAAAGATGCTAAGTGCACACAACATTCTCATCATCAAAAAAACAACAACTTTTATTTATTTTGAGTTCTATATTTACTCTTAGAAGACACAAAAATATGTGGGGGCACTCAGGATGCTCTCACAATCGGTAAAGGTTTCTATGATAATCTGATATGTGATCTATGTCTCTTTTTTTTTTAAAACCTGTTTCTGTATCAGCTCTATAGTATAAACTACCCCAGCCTGCATGACAACAACATCTTGCAGAGGGTCCTGGTGAGTGAGGTGTTGTACTGGGCAGAAAAGATGAAGAGAAACTGGATTGAGGAGAGGACTGGTGAGAGGGATGACACTTATACATTGTGTCCGGCTGAGGGTGAAGGGGAGGAATGCCTCAGAGCGTCGGAGCGACACATGGAGATGGAAGACAAACAGACAGGTGAACGTCCCGACAGTTGTTCACAGTTCCTAAAAATTGTGTGTATATCTTTGATTTGATAATATTTTAATGAATTTAAGCATATTTATTCTGTTTTATCCTGATATATGTATATATGTACATGTACATGTCTTGTATGTCTGGTGAGCCAAAGAAAAATTTCCACCCTGGTGGACAATAAAGATTTATTCTATTCTATTCTATAATATGGAAACAAATATTGGAAGCAATAGGGCCAGCACAAAGCGTCCAGGAAATTATTTTGAACTGTCTGAATCTCAGTTCCATTGGTGTGTTTTCTCCTAAATCAAAGGTTTCTCCAGAATATCATTGTGTTTTGTACTGCCAGGTTGTTTGTGATAAAAATGTTCTTGGCAAGTTTAACACATAAGAAGCTTAAAGGTGCACTATGAGTTCCTGCATGGTTTCAGCGCGATTTCATTTTTGTCTTAAATCGTAGGCATCTCTCCTTGATCCGCTAGCTGCCTGCCCCCTGAATACACCGTGAAAAAGCCCGGTCTCGGGTAGGGCTGTGTATTGGCAAGAATCTGGCGATACGATACATATCACGATACATGGGTCATGATTCAATATATTGCAATATATTTCAATACTGTGCGTAAGGCGATATATTGGGATTTTTTTAAAGTATGATTTTAGAAAAACTTATATTTAAAAAAAGACATGATGTTCAAAGTCAAAGAAGTTTACTTTAGGTAAACAATTCAGTACACAGAAAATCAAACTGCCAGTTTGGGATTGTGGTTCACAGGTTCTTAGTGAGCAAATTTTGATATGCTAAAGTAGGCCAAAGTTCAGCCGTAGCTACGTTGTTAGCTTCTAGCAAAACGTCAGGCACTGCTAAATAAAATATCGCGATACTCAAGTGTATCGATTTTTTTCTTACACCCCTAGTCTCGGGAGACAACACAGGGGTTGTTAAACGTCAAACAAACACTAGAGGCACAGGCTGTGCACCAAAATACAACAAACCAATCCAGCCAATCACTGACAAGATGGTTGGGGGAGTGGGTGGGGATTAGTGACAGTTAGTTAGTCATTACAGTTATGGAAACATGGGGGGAGGGGCGAGCTTGCTCTGTTTTGTTTGGAATTTACTTGGAAGGTCAACAGAAGTGACCATGCAGGAACTCATAGTGCACCCTTTAAATGATGTTTCTTTAAAAAAAAAACAACATAGTATACCTCACAGCAGCATGTGGAGCAGAGATGAAAAATCCGGGGGAGCATCAGGAATCAGAGCTGTTTTGGACAAATGGCGAAGGACAACAGGAGTCTTGCAAATTGCGCAGGTGTGTTTCCTCAAAGAAGTTGAGGAGGAACAGTATGGCGATGGCGAGTTAAAAGGCAGTTTGTGACATGCAGATCACAAGCACAGGCCTTGTTTCTGTGGCACCTGTACTTTTGGCTTCCTGCTATACAGTTGTCTCATTACATTTGTATGCTTTACCATGTTACCAACTATTAAAAAGTATCAACGTAAAGTCCTATATTTTTTAATTTCAGTATTTGTTTCATGTAGCTGCTATAAAAAAAAAAAAACTCTCACAAATGTCATTAATTGATCTTTTCATTTGAAAAATATCTACAAAAAATTGGCATCACAGCTAGCATAAAGGTTTCATGTCGTAATGTCACTTTTTGTGTGCGCTGGCAGGTGTGTGTCTGTACCTCTGGCTGTGCTTTGGTCCTGCTGCCCCAAACTCAGTGCCCTGAGTGGAAGTCTCAGTAATCTCAGACATGTCCTGATGGATAACCCCGAAGTTAAACTGAGCCAGGACGGCTCTGCTGTGCTCCTAAATGACCAGGAACAAGGTACTGTTAACATGTGATCACTTTGATGTCTATTATATGTGTAAAACTTAAAACATTCATGATGAGAAGGGGAAGAATATATTTCTATAAGTTGTCAAAGTTAGTAAGTAAGTTACTCTTCTTCTAGTGTATATTTCTTCTCCACTGGTGATGTTCCACTTAAGCAGACTAGTCGACACAGTATTGGTTTTTCAAAGCAGAGGCATCGCTGCAAGACGTATCGATGCCTTGCTTCAACAGTCACTGCCACTTTGACTGTGTCCGATGCTTCTCCCTCCAGTGCGTATTCTATGAATTAAGAAGTTTTTGTGGTTGTGACACTAGTCTTTCATTCGTGTTTTTTTTTTTTTAGACCTTGAAGAGGAAGAAGAGGATCATGATGATTTGGAGGACAGCGGGTATGCAGTATGCTCCCACGGTGCTGAGCCAGAGGAAGACTGGGAGAAAAATGTTTGATCTGGAAGGTGCAGCTTTGTTGTCGGGACAGTAGCTGACTTGAGTGAGCAAACGGTTTTCCTTGGTTACTACTGGACAGTGCAGTTGTAGTAACAGTTCCCAACTGCACTGTAGAAACTAGCTTTTGGATTTATTAGATGGTTTATTTTGACTGCATCTTTGGGTTATAGGTGACAATAAAGCTCTAAATGTGAGAAAAAGTTCACGTTGTGTCGTTGTGCATTATACCCAAATTGAAGCGCAATCTCAAACATGCTCAAGGTTTTTAACGGTTTTATTTAACAGTGCAAGGTACACATTTGAAGCATCCAGTACACATGTTAAAGAAGCAAATGTTGGTCGAAAGCACAAGTGTGGACAGTGTCAGAACAGCGCAGAACATCACTTTACAGGAGAATACATTTAACAGTTTTAGACATAGACAACAGCTTCACAGAAGAGAAGAAGAAACCATGTTTGTAACAACATGTTAGGTACCATGATAATTATACCTGTGTCACACAGGTAAAACAAAAACATCTCCGATAGTTATTTGGTAGCCATAAATCATGCACTTAACACTGTCTTAACTATGTAGTGTTAACCCTTTTTTTGTCTTCACAATAAAAATATTTAGCAAAAATATGGCACAATATCAGCAATGAAAGATTTAAAAACAAAGACGATGATATCTTCACAGATGTGATTTTTCAACATTGGACATTTACACCTTGCCAAAAATAGAAACAAAATGAGAACACTGATTTACAGTTACATCATACACTGCACAGATATCGTTTTTTAACATGAAGTAATGAGAACAAAATGTTTTCCCACATGCTAAATAGGCAAGCGAAATTGTTCCTTCAATGTGGTAATATTCAGATTAAAAGATGGCACAATTAATATTAGAAAAAAAAAAACAGGTTTTAAGTTCTGCAAGCTAACAAAAGGATGTCTTAATCATGCAGAACATACAGACATAAAAACAGAGAACACTGACGTATAGTTAAAACACCATACACTGATAATGCATGTGCAGATATTGATTTAACATGTATATAGTTTATCTTGGAGGAGTTATCCTACCTCTAATATGGCTTATGACAGGAGACAGAATATTACAGATGCTGTACAGTCTGTTTTCACTAGTTATAATGCATCTAGTATTCGCATTATGCATAGGCCTAACAGGCTTCCAGGTAATAACAGTGTGTTGTGTACTTTGGCTAATTTGCTAATAAAATGAATAAATTGTGCACTTAATCTTCTAATAGGCTGGAAATGCAAATAGTGAATGCTCATGACAACATCAGGAGCTCAAAACTCAGCAGATATATATTTGTGTATGTTTTTAGATTATATTTTTGTCTGTAGCACTAATGGTTCATGTATTGATTGCATTAGTCTGGTTTACCAGATGTCTGACATCATTGTCAGTCTTTGTTCCTCCCCTTCCTCCGATTGTGATTGGTGTAAAGAACCCCCCCCCCCCCCCAGAAAATTAAGCAGTGCAGCCAGACCATACTCCAGCACTGACACAGCGCTGTGGAGATAGGTCTGGCAATGCAAGACTATGATTGCATTGGTTAATTATACTAGTTTTAAGACTGTTCTCAAATCTTACAGTTAAGATGTTAGGAGGTATAGATACACGCACAAAACTAGTACTCTAGGCCTTTTTAAAAACAGGTGCTGTTGAGTATTTTCCTTATGGCAGTGGATTACTTAACTAGTCCTCTGTACAATCCTTAAGTGAAACAAATTACAGTATGCTTCAGTTACACATTAATTAAATTGTTAGTACGTCACAGGATCTTCCATTTGTTCACTGATGTAAGCTTCCTGGTCAGCAGGCCAGCTCAGAAAGATGTAGTTAAGTTGCAAAGCATAGGTATACAATAGATACATGGCTGAAACGCTTGACATTAGATATATGCCCTTCTTATAGTAATATTCATCACAGAAGCCCCTTTTTTATTTTCGGTATCAACTGCCCTACAAAGGCAGACAGCAGTAACTTAGGGGGAAAACACAGTATGTACCAACAGAATGTGTTTTTTCAGCTTTCCTGTCCTTTTAAACTATTTTTGTTTACGAAAATAAACTTTTCTCATTATTCAGTCTTTAAATTATGATAATTAAATGTATCTGTTTTGCTGGGTGTCTGTACATCTATTATTAATATTAATATATAGTGAAATAAATATAATTTACAATGTTATACATATAAATATGTATACATGAATGTCACTAGAGTCAAAAGCAAAGATGGAGTTTACTAAAATCTGCTAAGATATGAATTCAAGAAACTGGATTATCAATATCAGTATAGTCAGAAAGTTGGATTAAAAAACTCTTTGAACAAAAAGTTTTGAACATATATGTTGCTGTGTTTTGCCTTTGTAGGGCAGATTACTAGTGTAGGACTTTCTAAAACATAGCTCCGCGAACAAATGAGAACAAGGACCCGTTATGATTACTAGAAAGCAAATTGTCATGTTCTCCCATTTTCTTTTTGCAAGTACCAATATAGCATTCCTTACAGGAGATCATGTCACATCCCTCCAATCATCCAAGATAACAGGATAACGGTTACTACTAATAAAAGTGGTCTTGTCACATAGCGGACACGTACACATTCACACAGTCCACGTTCACTCATCAAGTAGCTTAAGTCTGATGCCTCGTCTTTGTAGTAAAATACTCTCAACTTCAAAACACCAACGGTTGTCAGAGTGCCAACAACTACAACTTTTTAGCAGCTTATAGGCTAATATTAAATACAACGTCCTATTTGAAAAGGAAGTCTGAAACAAACACTGAGAGACTAAAGGAATGTATTGAAAGCGCATTGCATACTCCTCTTCAGTGTAGATTTCCATTTGTTCTGATGATGCACACATATAGCCCTCCCCGGTGTCCTCCATTAGAGAGAAAGACTAATCGTTTTCTTCCAGTTTCTAATAAAGTTGACCTCAAAAGATGAGGCTAATCTACACCCAGAAAGGAGTGGACAGTTTCAGTTATATACATGTTAATGGCCAATGTTTCATTTCACTTAATTCATAGCTGTATGTTTAAACTGAGATAATAACTGCTTACCTCTCACTCTTAAAAATCAAAAATCTATCAGGGAGCTACAGTGTCATACAGGAGATATGAACACAGGAGGGCACTGTTGTAATGTCACCCGCTCACAGAATGATCAGGTCAGAGACGGTGCTGCTGATCAGGTAACGGTTGTGCTGTAGGAATGCAGAGTGAAATTGACACAGCCTTGCCTCCAGTTTTTTTTATGTAAGCAGTGTCAGTCCACCTCTGAGACGCTGCCGGTCTAACGCTTTATGACCACCTGCTCGTACGCTCCAGCACCAACCCTGGGATAACAAAAAAAAAAAAAAAAAAAGACAAAATTAGCAACCCAACGTAATATCTGGCTCACATATCACAAAGAACGGGCTGACAACGTACAATGCATCATCATTGAATCAATCATTCCCGCTTTTTCTAGTAAATAATTCTGCACCAAACCAGGTCATTATTTAAATACAGAAAAGTTGAGTAAGCATTCCTATGGAAGTATGTTACATTATGTTTCAACCTATCACTAGGCACTGTAGTAGGTATCAGGCTGTGCCATTTAATATACTGGGCGAAATGACAGGCGATACCATTTTCTAACCCTGACCTTGTCTATATCCACGACGATCTACTTCCGGGATTGCTATCGTTCTGCCGGAAATTCCGCCGGATGTCACTCTTTCCGGATGTCCATTACCTTATGCCTTCTTTGTGTTGTAATTTTAAACTCCAGTGGATTTATGAGGACTATGGTTAACTGCTCCTCAGATCTCTGCAGGGTAAATCCAGACAGCCAGCTAGACTATCTGTCCAATCTGTTTTCTGTTGCACGACTAAAACAACCTTTGAAAGTACACATGATCCACCAAAACAAGTTCTTTCCCCAAGGCTGTTTTGCAGCGGCACTGTGGCTCCGCTCGGCGCTTAGCACTGCCCAAGATGATTGTGATTGGTTTAAAGAAATGCGAGACTAACCCTGATCTAATTTACTTTTAAGCAACCTTTAAGTCCCACTCCCATCCAAACAAAGAGCAGATACTTGGCAGCTTGACCCGGCCCTATAATCTACATCATCTACATTGTCTGCTTAGTGCTGCTACACTGCTGTGGCTGGCCACGCTGGCTTGATAGGCAGTATCATCTTAATGCCAGGGCCTGCGTCCAGCTGTTATCCCTACTTATCTAGCGCCACTTCTCTTACAAATAGTTACTAGTTATATCAGTAAACGGTTCACACCCTTCTCTGACCTAGTGCCCTTTTAAAGCGTCCTTGAATCCTATCCTCACCCAAGCAAACAGCAGATGCTCTGCAGCATGACCCGGCCTTATATCTACATTAATCTGATTATGTAATGTCATTAGTTTTGCATGTATCTAGTCCATATAAACCAAAGTAGTGGACAAATTGAAACTTTGAGCCGATTTTGGCACTAGATGAGAAGTTAAGGGATCACTGAAATGATTCACCCATGATTGTTCCCACCAAATTCTCAGGAGAATCTATCCAATAGCTGCTAAGATGTTTCACTCACACCAAAGATGGAGGAAAGGTTTATAATAAAAATAGCATGGCAATCCATCTACTAGTCATTGACGTGTCAGTCTGAACCAAAGTGGTGGACCAACTGTTAGACTGATGTTGCCATCCCTAGAGCCATGTGCCAATAAAAGCTGAAACAGTAAAATAACACAATCTCCTAGACAACAGTTATTGTACTCTTATCCAGAGAAAGTTGGAAGCGCCAATAATGGTTGAACCTTTGACAAAAGACTTAATCGACTACCTCCACCCTCTCCATCTACTATGAATGGTATAAATAATTTAATATGAGCAGTTTCGGTTACGGCCATTGGCAACCATTTTAAGAAATTGGCAACTGATCCTTGGCAACCACTTTATAACATTAAAATGGGGACAGCAAACAGCAAAACATGCACCCTAAAATATATTTTTTTAAATATTTAAAAATTGATGTTACAGTTACCAGACATCACCGCACGTGCGCTTTAGAGACAATGGCGAAGCAAATTAAGATGTTTGAAATGGTAAAAAACATTTTAAGGGTCTAGGACACACACAATGCAGTACTACACAGTTTATAGTCTTATTATATATATATATATATATATATATATATTGTATATTATACAAATAATTTTGTTTGGTTATCGTAACAAAGCTTTTAGTCTTCTTTTTCACATTGTTATTATTGAGCTGACATAACTGCATAGTATCTTTTGTACTCAAAATATAAGATGACTAAAAATGGTAACCATATTTTCAATTCTGGCAACCAGAAGCTAATGCCTGGTTGCCAGCCTGGCAACCACTTTTAAAAGTTAGTGTTGAGCCCTAATGAGTTAAAGCTATAGTGCGTAGTTTCTGTCGCCTCCATCAAGAATTCTAAGTAATGACAACAATTCTGTCGGTGCATCCACATGACACAAACCTTCCGTGATCGCGCTTCACCCCCACCCTTCCTCCACACAGTTGCTACACAGCCAAGGAGGCCACAGAGGATTAAAAAAACATGGACTAGAGGTAATTATCTTTACTGGAGTTTCTGTGCCCTTAAGTCGCCGGACGAGACCAATTTCTAAACACAGCCATGCTGAGAAATACAGAGATAGTTTTGTGGAGCCGATAGTCTTCATTAGCTTTGTACCAACTCATTTGGCAATGGCTTGAATGTAACAGACGTTCATTATTGTAAAAAAGTTATGCACTAAAGCTTTAAGTTCAGTGAATATCCCATGCTCACCTGGTGGGAAGGTGATGGCTTCCGAGGGCTGTGCTTCCCCCAGGGCCAACAAACAGACGCAAGCCTTCCTCTGAAACAGACAGAGTTGTAGTCAGTAGTCATACGGTCAGTACAGAGAGCACCCACATCCTCCTGTATAATTCTTGTCATGACGAGCAGCCAGTTGCTAGGCAATCTAAAAATAATCATGTATTGACAGCCGCTTTCTTTTCCTAGCTTTGAGCTGGATGAGACCTTGAAAAGAAAAAACAATGCCATTCTCCTCAAAGTACACAGACTGACTCATGGGGTAGCACAGTACTGTCAAGTTAATTATTGTGTTAGGCAAAGTAGCTGTGCATTTACTGTAACACACAGTCATACTCCAGACTAGGGCTGCAACCAATGATTGATTGATACAAATTTAATGATATTTGTGGTTTGTGATTATTTGATGGTCAGAAAAATTTGTCAGCAAATATTTTGATGATTGATTTAGCTTTTGAGTCAATTTTCAAGCCCAAAAAGCCCAAAATTTGCTGATACCAGCTTCCTCAATACAAATATATTCTGCTTCTTTTTATTTTATATCACTGTAACTGTTGGTCAGAGACATACAAGAACATTTTAACAACAAAATAATTAATAGATTAATGAAGACAATTGGTAGATAAAACATAATGAAAATGATTGTTAGATGCATCCCTAGTTTAATTAAAAATAATGTTTTTTTTATGAATCAGTTTCTGATTAATTTCCTGTTAATCGAGTAATTGATTAACATTTCTGCTACAGAGTTTGAAAATAAGGTTGTGTTTTGTAACTTTAACCTTTCCTTGAAGAGACGATACAAGACATACAACATTGACACCCCAAACAAACCTGCAGAAATGGTGATCCCTATAAAAGACACCTTATGGCGTTTTTCCATTACATAGTACCAGCTCGACTCGCGTCGACTCTACTCGCCTTTTTTGGTTTTCCATTACGAAAAAAAGTCCCTGGTACCTGCCAACAGGTACTTTTTTTAGTATCACCTCCGTCGAGGTTCCAAGCGAGCTGAGGTGATACCAAAAGGTGACGTGAAAACCTGCAGACTACTGATTGGTCGGAGAGAATCGTCACTAATCACTGCGTCATCATTGCTAGTGTCCTGAACAAACCCGCCATTTTTAAATAGTTTAGCCAGCGGTGTTTTTTTTTTTTTGCTGCCTCCAGCTTCTTTAGAAACTACATTTTTCTTGCAGAGAGTAAAAAACAACAAACTTTTGACGTTCTGTGTGTGTGTGTGTGTGTGTGTCGCGTTAGGTCACGGCAGTTTCCTGCGGTATCGCTATGACAACCAGCCACGCTCGCCTCAGGCATGAGGCAGTACTAAATCTGCAATGGAAAATGGAGGACGGGGCACCGCGGTCGGGTCGAGCCGAGTCGAGCAGAGCTGGTACTAGCAGTGGGTAAACGCCATTACTGTTTCTCTGGATGAGTAGCCTACCTTCAGCACTGGAGTCCAGTAGGCTGGGTGTAAAGTCTTGACTCTGGAGAATCTTTTCCACAACATCGTCAGCATCCACCCGCGTGTCGTCCATTCTTTTTAGCTGAGACTCCATGGAGTCCTGCTTCACAGGGTGTCTGAGGAGAGGATAAACGAGAGTCACTTTTATTTGACAACTAATGGCTTTCACCACAAACAGAAAATGTGGTTTGTTTCTCATGGTGAATCTATATTTCACTTAGTGCTAAGCAAGGGTGTGGCCAATCTGTGGGCCAAGGGATTCCATCTAAGCAGCTGGAAATTATGTTTTTAGTCGACTCATTGTCACCAAACTAGTGGTAGCTTCACATTGACATGTACAGATGTGAGAGTGGTATAGATTTTTTCATCTAACTCTCGGCAAGAAAGCAAAAAAGCAAATTTACCAAAACTAACTATTCCTTAAAAAAACTGGAAACCTGAACATTGATAACTGGATGAAGTAAAACACGCTATAGTGTCTGAGGTAATAATGACGTGAGAACTACATGACTAAATGCTGGTCTTCAAAGACTGAATATAAAGTGCACCTTAAGCTATAAAAGTACTTAATACCATCATTCCGCTATGGACACCACATAATGAAACCACATACTCTTCCGCTGCTCTGCCTCGCTGCTTTTTACTGCATGACAGCTGCTTCCTGAAATGTGACACAGACTCAGGTGTGATTATGCCTAGAGTTTGTTAACTTCCTTAAAACAATTGCTACTCTGTTACCTACAATAAAAAGAGATCAACATGACTTGCTGACTGCTTTCTGTATGACAATGATTATTATCTGGATACTTTTAGTAAATGACCTTTCTTGACTTGACAAATCACCTAAAGATTCACCTGTTGAGTCGTTCACAGGACGAGGCGCTCCGTACTGGTGTACCCGCTGGGTTGTTGGTGGTGGGGACCGGGTGTTCAGGCAGAGCAGGACAGGGTCTGGACTCTCTGTCTCGGTCCTCGCTGGGCTCTGGGAGGCTGCCGATGCCCGTTGAGGCGCTGCCCACCGAATGGTTTCTCCGGTGGCTGAACTCTGACATGCTGGAGGAGCGGGAGTGACCTGTGCTGTATCCTGAGAGAGATGGACAAAGATTTGATAATATAATAATACAGTAGCAGGTCTTAATTCTGCAATTGCTGATTTTCTTTGGCCACTCTGAATGTAAGTCCAATAGTCACTCTCTTTAGCTCTGTTTTCTGCAAAACAGAATTTAGCTGCTAAATTCTTCACCAGGTTTCACCATCACTATGATCAGTAATGTTAAGTAGCTGTATGCCCTGAGAAATCGTGCAAATGTGCATTGGAGCATTCAAGAGATTGCAACCACCATCTACTGAGATACATTCATAATATATGCATGCATTTAAACATTAATGAAAGTGGATCAATTTGATGTATGCACATAAAAGTCCAATAATTGCTTTACGAATAAATGACAAGTGCAGAAGAAGATACAGATTTACTGCCTAATGTCTGAATGAAAACATGAATTCATAAATCAATGATCTAGTATTCATATAAGGCATTATACAGTTTTAGTTTGTTTTCTTTCTGGCAAAACCCATTTTGATGTGCTGTCAAGCGGATTTGCAACTTGCAGCGTGTTAAAAGATTTAGCGGTGCAGTAAAGTTACAGTAACACTCACGCCCTGTTCACGTCTGCAGGAAGCCATTTCGAGCAAGAGACATCGGAGGCTTTCAGAATCAGTGACATCCTTAAAATCACTTCTCAAAATGTATCTTTAAACAAAAAATGCATTCTATTACTGCTAGCACACTGTTTTGGTATGATTATTGTTTGTATCTTATGTTATTGTTGGGTATTTTATTTTTGTATTTTATTTTGTCTGTTTTTTTTTGTTTTTATTTATGATTATCTCAGGGCATCAGATCACTACGGCAAGGGAAGAGCAAACTTCCCACACGTTAATACGAGGCAGGAAATACATTTTCAAATTTGAAATTAGAGAGGCATTAGAGCTGTTCTTAGCGCATCTCTCTGCTTCCTCTGATCTTTTTATTACAGTCATCTGATCTGCCTGTAATGGAAACTCAGGCCTCAGGTTTGAACTGCTCTGGTGTAGTGTCACTGGAACATAGTTTTATCACTTCCCTCCTCTTTAGTCAAAAGCTTTTCGCAAAAGCTTTTCTCAGTTTGACACAAAGTTTTCTCCAGAAAAAAAGAAAGATTTATGTGTTGTGTAGTTTACGCTGGTAACAACTAGTTTTAATTGTCACTCACAAAGCCAGCTTGGACAGCTACATATACTTTATATACCATCTGCAAACATGGTCTGTGTGATTGCTTGCCATCCATGTCAGGTCGACAACAGTAAATCAGGAAAAACATTTACACATTTTTTTTTAAATGTTGGGTGCCCTTACCTGAAAGTTTGGACTGTTGGCTGGCGTAGCTGGACGTTCGGGAGTGGCCGCAGCCCCCAAGCTCATCAGAAACAACAGGACACTTCCCTTCTCGACTCTCTGGGAGATTAGAAAGAACAGAAGAAAAGACAAACGGGATGACGAAGGCCTAAAAGCTCTGTTTTAGAAAGAGTCTGTTCTATTGCAACAAACTGCCATAAATGGTAAAAAAGCTACTTGTTCAACTTTTCTTATGCCTCCACATATAGTTAGAGAGGCACGGGACAAACAAGAACCAAACGTGCAAGGCTCATGCTGTGTACTTATTTAATACCATGGCTCATTCTCAGCTCAATACACCAGATTGGTGTATGGCGTAGATAGTTTTTGTGAATGAAAGTAGGTATAGCTGAACAAAGTAATACAACGTGTTTCTGACGTGAAAATATGTGGTCGATTGTACTAATTGAAGGAGAAGGACCGCACACAGACTTGTTCGTTTCACCAATCTCTATTTCAACAACATAGTGCGGAATCAAAAGCCCAACACTTTCGACAGAGATCAGGGGCCAAACAAGAATGCTGGGTTGCAAACCACTTTTTATACATTTCCAAAAGACATTTTAAACATAACATTGGTTGATTGTACTAAACCAAAATTAAAGCAGCAACACAGTAAAAATTCTTTCTTTCTTTTGTAAATGATCAAGTATACAACATACTGTTATTTGCAGATTAAACAGACATCACCAGAGATTGTCGACTAGACAAGTTTCCATTGAGACCACAGAGATAAACCCAGTTTGTGTTACTAGCTATTGATTTGTATCTTATTTCTACCAACGGATACAACAACAGAGAAAACTCTCCTCTGTCTCCCACACACTGTCCCTTACTTCAGCATCCCTGAATGAATGAGCGACTGATCACAGTTGACCAGTATCTGAACACAGCAGTAGCTCTGCTTGGGGTTTGGCAACAAATAAACACATTTAGAGGAATAGTCGTTTAATACTATTACAATACTATCCAACGATAACAACCGTGTCACAGCTCAGGTGGTTCTGCAATGTAAAGGAAATCATCTTCAGTACACAATATCTGTGAGGCTGAAGAGGAACCCCCCCCCCCCCAAAAGGCAAAGAGATTGAACTGTATGTACAATAGTGTCTCGAGTTTGAGCCTTTTTAAAAACACGTGCAGCAACATGAACATGTGTCGAGGCAAAAACGGGCAAAAGGCTGCGCTGCGACAAAGCAGAAGAGTTCAGAGTTCAAATGCCCGCTGGAAAGGAAGGAAAGGGCTCTGCCTCAGCAACACAACAGAAAATAGACACAATTCCAAAAGAGATTAACCCTGAGACGCAGCATAGGTGTCAAACATGACCTGGCTACTGTTTTTTTCCCCCCAATATAATGCACATATTTCTTAACCTTTTCAAAAACAAGCAACTGTCTTTTTTAAATAGGTAAAAGAAATCTAGTGTAGAATTTAAATAATTATTTGGTTTAAAATTGAACATAGCATATATTTGTTATGAAAAAAAGTGATTCTAATACTGATACAGGTCATCTTTGACTCACTTATGGAACCTTGTAGGTTCCAGTGACCTATTCATCCAAGGGTTAACAGAAGATCTCAATCACAGAAATATAATTTTATTTCTATGATCTCAATGAATGATTTGTAACACTCCAACTTGTCTTGGGGGATAATAAGCATTCAGGAATATATTATGACAAAAATCCATCTACAAAATAAAAGGCTACACCATATTTCCTCCTAATTTACCAAACCTCCCATTTGAACTGATACTGCTCAAACACATGAAACTCACCAGCAGCACACATACACTGCAAACTTGCACGATGATGCTGATAGGAAAGATCTTGGTCTTCAGCAGACAAATACATGTGGTGTGCACATACAAACACACAAACCCCCTAGACAGACTTGCACACACTCCTATTTTTAAACACGCAAGAGCCTACAGGGTTAGAGCAGATTGTAGCTAATCTAAAAGAGAACCAGTGTGAATTATACATGAAAGAGCTGCGCTACACGCTTCCATAAGAAACAACACTGCAATTTGTTCACACATGGAGAAACACACACAGAACAAGACAGAGGGGGGTGAAACAGAAATGTAACAGGATTGTGCTGGATTGGAGATAAATAGCTGTTATATGAAGTATGAGTGCACACACACACACACACACACACACACACACACAAACACAAATAAAAAGAATCAGACATCAGTTATCATATCAACATCTGCCTACAGCTTATAGGTCCCATGGCATGAAAATTTCACTATGAGGTTTTTTAATATTAATATGAGTTCCCCCAGCCTGCCTATGGTCCCCCAGTGGCTAGAAATGGCGATAGGTGTAAACCGAGCCCTGGGTATCCTGCTCTGCCTTTGAGAAAATGAAAGCTCAGATGGGCCGATCTGGAATCTGCTCCTTACGAGGTCATAAGGAGGAAGGTTACCTCCCCTTTCTCTGCTTTGCCCGCCCAGAGAATTTGGCCCACCCATGAGAAAGAGAGAGACATCATGGCTTGCAAACAAGCAAAGTGGTAGTTGGCCAAGGCCACACCCCCCCCCCTCACCCTCCACCTTGCCCCCCCTCTCTCCTCCTCAATAGCATTTAAAGCTACAGACAAAGAAATGGTACATCCTAAGGAAAGCTCATTGAGAGACTGGCTCTAGTGGCTGTAATTCTGCACCAAGGCTGAATTTCGGGAAAGAGACTTCAGATACAGTATTAGGGGACCACTAAGGTCTATAAAAGAGACTTCAGATACAGTATTAGGGGACCACTAAGGTCTATATAAAAGAGACTTCAGATACAGTATTAGGGGACCACTAAGGTCTATATAAAAGAGACTTCAGATACAGTATTAGGGGACCACTAAGGTCTATATAAAAGCATCCAAAAAAGCAGCATGTCATATGACCTTTAATTAACTTGTCAATAGTAATGAAGGAAAGTAAGAAACTAGAGCTTAACTTCCATAAAATTTGAATAACTGCGCTTTTCCATGCGACAGCACAGGACGGTGAAATTGATGCTTGTTGTGATGTGTTGGGGGTTTGACTTCAACAACTAACCTGCAATAAGAGCATGTCACCTGCAGCAGCTCTAAGTAATACTGTATGCCAACAAAAAAGTGCGGGAAGTGTGCAAAACAAAATTGGTCTGCACTTTACTGTAGATATAAGTTGCTAAACTCTGTGACAAATAACCTGTGTGAAACATTTAATAATGTGGAGGAGCAGCAGGCAATGGTCAGTTTGCATTAGCCGCAGGGGCTAAGTGCGGTTTCAAATTTGGAACTAAATATGTCGAGGAGGCAGGTAAATCAAAGGTTATGCTATAGTTGAGTTTGTTACTTAATATTTTTACTGCCAAGGGTGTTATAAAGCAATGAATTATTTAATATAACAGAGCACTCTATCAGAAGGTACTACTTACAATTAATTATGCCTTCCTCTAATTACCTACTCGGAATCTTTTTATTTCCACTGTTGGTTAGATCTGCTAGCCACATATAATAGAAATTGATGCTACAACAACGACAAGTGATGAGGTGCGCAGTAAGCTTACACAGCTATCCAGATGGGGATCTAATCAAACTGAAAATTAGTTTCAGCCTTGTGATTACAAGTCAAAATGTTGGGTGAAATATTTCAGCTTTCCTGAAAGTTATCAGGGATGTGTGCATGTCATTCTAATGTAAATATACACCAATTATTAGCAGAAGCTTAACATTGCAAATAAAAGCAGACCAGAAAACAGTGAGGTTGTTGTACAGACGTAAAAGTGAATGAGTGGTGACACACCAACCCGACGGCCGACTTTCAGCAGAAAAGGCAGTCGGACTGACTGTCTCCCCGAGTTGGCCAAAAAAAGTGATTCGGAACACACGAAGCGATGCCGACTGACGCCGGCAGCTGATTGGACGAACGCGTCACGTGGGTCTGGTTTCTCCGGAAATTCAAAGCCAGACTGTCATGGCGGCTTGTTCAGAATACAATTGTATATATTGTACTAAAATAGTTCACCGAAACCTGTTTCTGAAAAAATTTTAAGCGAGAAATGTGCTATGCAGTTGCTGAATCTGTTGTCATTTCAGATCGACAAAGATCTTCGTCAGATTTTGAGAGGTGTTAGTTAGTCACGCTAATCCCGCTCGTCATTTCCGGGTTAGCACTCCACCAATCAGATTGGTCATTTGAGTCCAGTGCCCGCCTTCCGACCGAGCATGTCAGGTTGGCCAAAATGAAGGCCAACGGCCCCTCCGACGGACAACGGCACAGAACACACCAGACTCGAGTCACTGACCTGTGTGTCAGGGGCTTAAGACTCAGCACGTAATAGGATGGCTAACAAGTGTGCTCTATTAGGTGCCTGTGAATGTTTGGAAAACATGGGATGACGAAGCAGGGCAGATGAGTGTAATGTGGCATGATTTGTCTCACCAGAACAGCCTTTCTGTGAGTCCCCTCCCCTCCTCTCCTCCAGCAGGCTCTCTCCATCACCCTGGATCCCGATCACTGTGGCTGTGGAGGGAGGCCTGGTGACACAGGAAAGACAATAAGGCTTTTTCTCCTGTCTTGTATTTCAATGTGTCAATTGTCTAATAATACAACAAGGTGAGAAAGACAAAAAAGCGGGTGAAATGGGGTCGTGATGATTAAAACATTAAGGGAAAGAGCATAAAATATTAGCATTCAGAATAGCATTCAGCTAAAGCCAAAAGTGAATATACCGTAGATGCTTAGTATTTGAATACATGCTGCAATAAAAGAAGCTGCAGCTTTTGGCATTAACATACAGGCTACTGAATAATTTGTAGGTCAAATTTTGCCCTCGGGTGAAACAGCATTTCTCTGACACATACTTTCACTGAAAGTCATATTTCTACTAGAATAACTAGTGCGACAACTTGCAGTATACTTGCAGGATGAAATCAAGCAATGCTTTTGGAATGTGAAATTCTGATTAGCCAACAGTTCTTTCGGCTTGCTTAAAGGAGCCTCACAAGAGTTGGAAAGAACGAGACAGACAGAGGGGCAACAGGCAGATGAACTTGCTGCTCCAAGCGCAAGCTAAAGCTAGCCTTCAGTAACTGGAGGACATAGCCACACCACCGCCGCTCCGTGGATTGTTATTGGGATGATTATCACAGAAGCCTGGCTAAATACACTCACCGGAGGGCAGCTAGCAGCGAGCAGCTACTACCGCACTACTGTTTTTTTTTTAGGGGGGAATAAACTTCAAGACGTGACATGACCTGTCCTCTGGAGGCCATAGCCACACCATCGCCTCTCCGTGGATTGTTATTGGGATGATTATCACAGAAGCCTGTCTGAATACACTCACCGGACGGCAGCTAGCCGCTAACGGCTAACGGCTATCAGCTAGCAGGGCAAGCTAGCTACCGGCAGGATCGAGACAGGGACCAAGGTAGGTGAATTTAAACAATGTCTGAGTTGAAAATGCATCTTGTTGACACGTAAGGGCCCTGTTCATGTGGCACAGACATATTAATTGCATTTTGTGTCTGTTAAGAGGCACAAAGGCACTCTAAAACTTGCCCCGACAACTGCCGTTTTAGCTCAGGGGACGCTTGTACACGTAGCTGCAGCTACTCCGTGTTGCCTGCACTGATTCGGGTCGGGTTTTTTTCTATAGAAAGTACTGGCATAGCTATAGCGATCAAGATTAACATAAAAATTGTCCGGATTTCTCCTTTAATTCTGTTTGGTCTGATTCTCATGAAACTTTCTCAAGTCTGACGTGCAGTGCTGAGAGCTGTCAGTACAACACCTACGGCAGCAACAAGTGCAATGAGCAGCAGATTATAGCAGCAGATTGAATGTCATAACTTTGGCACATAATACACAATCTTTTTTTCTGTTTAGGGTTTTTGCCTTTATGTGATAGTGGTAGTAGAGATACAGACAGGGAATGTATGGAGAGAGAGAGGGGTTCTGATAGAACAAAGAGGACACTGCTTTAAATTACAGTCCAGTCCAGGTCACTGGGTTGGTTTTGGTTTCCCAGGGAGACGGTAAATATTTAAATCTGGGCAAGCGCATAGTCGAGCACAGGCAGAAGAATAGTTTAATTCACAAGCTTTTTTAGTCCAAAAAACGTCTGCAATAAATGGTTTTACAATGGAATTGCAGGTTAAATGACTGAACTATGGCTGGGCAATATATCAATATTATATCGACATCGATATGAGGCCAGATATCGTCTTAAATTTTGGATATTGTAATACTGTCATATGACACAAGTGTTGTCTTTTCCTGGTTTTAAAGGCTGCATTACAGTAAAGTGATGTAATTTTCTGAACTTACCAAACTGTTGTAGCTGTTCTATTATTTGCCTTTACCCACTTAGTCACTGTATCCACATTACTGGTGATTATTTATCAAAACTCTCATTGTGTAAATATTTAGTGAAAGCACCAATTGTCAACCCAACAATATCGCCATCGATGTATTTGGTCAAGAATATCGTGATATTTGATTTGACTCCATATTGCCCAGCCCTAGACTGAACTACAAGTGAGCTGCCACTAACCCTGACTGACTTAATACAGCATGAACTGCACACCAAAGCAGATTTGGCGCCATACAAAAGGTGAAAAATATCAGTTTAACTTACGTTTTAAAACAAGGATCCCCTGACATGAGCTGTGTACTGATGATGACCTATGAAAAGAAAGAAGAAAAAAAAGACTTGTTAAATGATTCACATTTGACTTGCATTAAAGGTTTCCATTAGCCTGGATTCTTAGTTTAAAGAAAGAAAAGGAAAAGTGTTTTTGGTTCAAGCATAGTTGTACTTTATTCCAACTTGATGAGAATCAAGAAAGAAAACTAAAAAAGTAACTGGAGATCAATCAACTGATCTGAAAGAGCCATGGGGAATCAGCATACCCTGACTAACTCAAAATGTTAGGTGAGAATTTCTTTTCTTTTTGTTCATTAGCTTTGTCACAAATTAGGAAAGAAAATTGTACATGAAATAAAGCAGATAATGGCTTAATTTGCCTCTTATCTTCCACAGTTGACACCGCTTTCTTCAATGGTTTATTTCTGGCTACAATTTAACGGACTACCTGGTAACCTAGCAATTGTTCAATCCTAGACGTTTATGCAAAAACCTTTTTCCGCTCCTGCTTCCTAGTTGAAGAAGTCAAATTAGACTGGTGTGGATGCGTTACCGTAGATTCAATGTTACCTTGAGAATGGAGTTATCCTGGCGAGTATTTTTGGTATCGTAGCCTTCCAGCAGACATCTGCGGGTTGTATTCCCTGAGCCGGCAAACTCTGCTAAATTCAGATCTGCAAAACCAAGCTGAAGGAGAAAGAATGACAATGGGTGAACTTCGTTTTCTTTTAGGAGAATGATGTTTGGCCCAGTCAGCACTCTGACAATCTCGGGATGTAAAATGCCAGCAGTCATGACATGGGAGAAATTTCAGGGAAAATTAACAATATTAAACAAGTTGTTTTTTCTTCAATGACAAGCTGGTGATTTTCTCCAATTTGTTGAAATAGGGTTATTCACCGTCTCCTCTATTTTATATAGGTGGGCAAACGCATTTTTGTCTCAGTGCATGCATTGTCTTAGTCGGCAGCGCCACCGCTAGCTTAGCTTAGCGTAGTGAATGGAATCCTATGTTGCCGGTTAGCATGTCATGAGTAAAAGTGAGCCAAAAAAAAAACTAATTACTTCTTGTGGCCTGCGTATTCACAACGAGTACAAATAGCAATTCAGATTAAGACTAGACTATTTCCTAGGCAGGTATTGATTTGGGACTATATTGGGTGGAAGTACAAGCACTGCTACTTGGGCGCAGAGATATCACACAGCAACTCTGTGCGAGTACAGGTCTAATATGGGTCGATCTATCCCGTAAAATAACCATGCGTCATGTTTACAATAGTCACTTACTCTGTGGACAGCTGTTTATTGGGTCCATTCGCCGTTTTTCCCAGTTGACTTTATTGCACCGGAAAAAAAAAAAGTCAAGGACTGCAGGATGGATCAACGCCGACAAATCCTCGGTAGCTGTGACACAACTGCGGGCACGCTCATCTTGATCTGACACGTTGAGCCTGGTCATCTATGGCAGTACCTTGTCCCACTTGCCACAGCACAGACACTCTATTTCAGTCGGCATATGTTGGCATATTCCCCCAGACTCACACCACCAGTTCGTGTTGCTCTCATCCTCACGTCCTCGGGCTGTGGAGCGATCTCAACCTCCTCCTCCTGTCGTTGTATTTCCAAAGCACGCAGCTCCTCTTCTGAAAACTCTGGTTCGTAGAGGTATGGTTCTGGAGCTTGACTGTCTGAGAAGTCATCCTCTTCGTCTCTCACAAAATCCGCCATGTTCATCGCCATTCACTGTCTACTGTAGGAAAAATAGCCAGCTATTCACGCCGGTATGTTGACGGAAGTTGGGGGGTTTCAGGTGCAGCGTGATATCTCTGCGCCCAAGTAGCAGTGCTTCGGCTGTGCTTCGCCCCAATATAGTCCCAAATCAATACCTGCTTAGGGAATCGTCTAGTCTTAATCTGAATTGCTATTTGTACTCGTTGTGAATACGCAGGCCACAAGAAGTAATTTTTTTTTTTTTTTGTTGGCTCACTTTTACTCACGACATGCTAACTGGCAACAAAGGATTCCATTCACTACGCTAAGCTAAGCTAGCGCCGGCGCTGCCGGACTAAGACAATGCATGCACTGAGACAAAAATGCGTTTCTCCACTCTTATAAATATAGAGGAGACGGTGAATAACCCTATTTCAACAAACGGTGGCGTATTCCTTTAATATGTACAGGGAAAAAAATCTTTCATCCAGTCTAGAAAGTCCACAGGAGCTTTAGCCTGCTCAGTAAATAATTAATTGCAAACAGTAAAAGCGATAACATATGACATAATGAGCCAACCCGCAGGCAGCAACGGCCATCTGTTTGTTACGGGCTCACATGGCGTTCTACATAAATATGCTTGATTACTACAAATCTAGGCGAACTGGAGGTTGGGTTAGGGGATGGGGGTTGGATGACATAAGTATGTGAGGAAATACCTTTGCATATGCCTTCCCACCTTTCAGCTCCTGGAAAAGAGAAGCATAAATAGCTAAATTAAACTGAACTCTAAACGTATGCTCCATTTTAGAATGATTCAATTAAAAAAAAACATTGCATTAGTGATCACGATCTGCCCGTCAAATGTGTTTGAAATGGATTTGAGTTTCAAAATTCTAAAATAGGAAAAGAAAGTTTAATTAAATGTTTCGGCTCCATACAAATCAAAGTGCTCTCCAGTCCTGGTACTATTAATGGTAACTTAACAACTTCATTCTGGTCTGGTAAACTAATATTATTACAAACATGCTACTTCTACTACTACTATACATCAAAACTACTATTTTGCTGTAGCAGGGGCAACTGTTTGACATTTTAAAGTTCAAAACCAAAAAAGCAAAACAACAGTACAGTTCAGTTTCTGAGTAGTTGACATGCTCTGTGTCCTAAAACAAAGGGCACACCAGAAATAGCTTGCAGCTACAATGTGGAAACACAAGATGCATTTCACCAGGAAGGCTTATTCAGGCTTATCCATTTCTTTGATTTTACTGCTGTTTTTGGCCATTATAGCCTATAAACTGTGATTAACAGCACAGAGCACACTCATGTTTAAGGTTAAATGTTAAAGGACAGAAAAAGGATGGTTGGCAAAAGATTTCACTGTGTGATGAGTCTGTTTTCTTAAGAATGCTGTGCTTGCTAAATGCGTTTTATAGTTCATATTTCACTCTCAAGTTTCAATTTGGCACATACATGTGAACGTACAGTAACTAATACCAGAATTTAAGGCAGGTAAAGCAAGTCTGTTAGCAAGGATGATACACTTCTCTTTATTAACCCTTGTATCGTCTTCCCGTCGACCATGCAACGTTTTGTTTTTCTGGGTCAAAATTTAAAATTAAAACTTTACGGTTGTCTTTTTCGACACTTTGGTCGCTTTTCCCGATGTTTTTGTCACTTTTTTCTGGGCTTTTTGACATTTTTGGTTGTTTTTCCCCCACGTTTTTTAAGCTTTTTCTGACATTTTTATCACTTTTTTCAATGTTCTTTTTTTTCAAATCCTATAACATTGAATTAAACACCCAAATTCAATGAAAGTAGTGAACTGATCCTTTATTTTATTGGGAAGAGCATTGTATGGAACCATCCACGTGATTTTTTTTTTGACAATTTGGTTAAAGAAAACCCAAAAATGGGTCAAATTTGACCCGAGGACAACAGAAGGGTTAAGCCTGGTTTTTACACTGACAAGAACAACAGCCTTTATTTTTGCATAAACCCCTGGCCTGATGCATCTTTAACCTGAACCCTGTACGTTCACATGCAAAGCATGAGATTATGAATCAACACTATGTAGGTTAGGGCTGGGCGATATGGAGAAAATCAGATATCACGATATTCTTGACCAAATACCTCGATATCGATATTGCGGCGATATTCTAGGGTTGACAATTGGTGCTTTAACAAAATATCTTCACACTTAGATTTTAGATAAATAATCATCAGTAATGTGGACATAATGGCTAAGTGGGGAAAAAGGCAAATAATAGAACAGCTAGAACAGTCTGGTAGGTTCAGAAAAGTACATCACTTAACTGTAATGCAGCCTTTAAAAACAGTAAAAGACAACACTTATGCCATATTACGATATCCAAAATCTAAGATGATATCTAGTCTCATATCCCAATATCGATATAATATCGATATATCACCCAGCCCTAATGTAGGTATTACTGTATGTGAAATCTGGAGCTCAGTAGCCACATACTGTACCTTTCTGACAGACACACGGCACATACAAGGGTCCAGTACACCTGTCCCTGCATTGGCACTCATCTTGCAGGGGAAAGAGAACCGTTTCCTCCATCGAACACAGTTGGCCTGCACTGGCTCCCTGCAAAGGGAAATCACAAACACTTAGACCATCTTTCAGCACTCTGTAATGTCAGAAATGCATTTGTTGTGCATGGGCTGCATTTTGTGGTCACAAAAGCCAACTTACAACTGGAGTAATTATGTAGCTCAATCATTTGAACACATCTCTGTACAATTGAAAAGCAGGTTCTTTCCTTTTGCAGTTTGGAAAACTCACATTATAACCTCTGATTGTATTTGGCTCCTTACCAGAATCATAATGCATCATATCTATACATGGGAAAGAAGGTTTCTTACAAATATGCACAAAAGCTAGGGATCGACCGATAGTGTTTTTTCAAGGCCGATACCGATTATTAATAGTTAGTAAAACCGATATGCATTTACAGTGAAAATGAAAATCTTTAAGTCAAAATTAAGATTTTGGAATGTTACAAACTCTAACACAAAACTTTGTTTAAATGCTTTAAGCAATTATTTAATAAATTAGACACACAGAGGGACAGACACAGAGCTGTAGCGGAGCCAAAGTAGTACACTTCTTAATTAACTTTATCTGCTTTCAGCAGATACAGATCATCTGCAAACGGCCAAAAATGGCCCTATCTCTAACAAAAATTAAAAAAACAAGAAAGAAAAACTGGCATTGAATATATCAACTGTTCTGTAGTCTTGTTTGTTTACTTGTTTTTTTTTCATTAAAAAAAAAAAGTTACAGATTTAAAATTTAAAGCAATTGCCAATTTTTGACTGTATTGCATTTAGAAGAGGTTTTTGTAACGCTGCTTCAGCCGCATATTTAACATTTGAGAATGTTGGCTTCTTTTGTAAAATGCAAAACAGTTATGGAAATAAATGTATATATTCTTAAAAGCAAATGATTGAAAAAGAGGTTTTGCATCAGTAACAAAAGGTATTACATTGGCAATAGTATCAAGAAATTTCAAGCAACACCCCAACCCTACTCATGCAGCATTATTCACAACCATTCAAACAGTATTGAAAAAAAAAAAAATGAACAAAGATTTTTTTAGATTAGTATTGACTTCTTGCCTTGTCACTTGTTTTTGTTTTTGTATCCCTAAACTGCAAGAGCAAAACTTAATTTCATTAAGTTTTAATATCATTATTACATAACAATGAAAGTCACTAAGGCTGAATGACTAATGGATTAACAATCCTCACATCTCTCCCCCGTTTGATTCAAGTTGCCAATACAAGCTTATATGCTTAGCCTCAATTTCTTCAGGCCACTCATTAATCAAGCTAATTAATTACAGTGCTGTTTTAACCAATTGATCTAAAGGTTACGGTGGCAGGTGTAGCTCGTTTTGGCATGAGAGTGAAAGAGAAACACGTGCACACATCCCCGGTCAATAACTAGAGAGTAAATGAGAGTGAGGTGTACTCTACTGAGTGAGAGAATGAGATGAAGTGAAAGAGAAAAGAGCGTGTATGCGTGGGCAGCATTACGATACCCCAGATGGCCTCTCTTTCACTGGCATCCTCTCCTCTCCCACTCACCTAACCAATTCCCTTCTGTCAAGATAATCCACATGCCATTCATTTGGACCAATTCTGCTGGATTTAAATACAAGCAGAGCTGATGGGTTTCCTCTCAAATACAGTAAAAATAACAATGATGCAGTTTACCTCCGAAATAGTGACAAAAAGAGACAAAGACGAGGGATACAAACAGAACATGTTGCAATGCAAGAAATTTATGATGTAAGACTTAAACGATCACCACGGTGTGCAGATCCCTGTTAAGACTGACTGAATATACAGGCCCGAGTCGTGCACTGCATCCCTGCCTCGCAAGAAGAAGAAAAACGTGCGTGACTATTGTTTTACAAACACTGACTTCATCCTGGGGTTGATACATTTCCGAGAGTGAACTCCCAGAGTCAGAGAGGGAACTCCCAGCCAGCTGGACACTGTGTGCTTAGTGAATTCTGGCTTGATAGCATGTACTGTAACTCACAGCACTTCTCAGTGCAGCAAAAATCCTATTATATGTGAGTGTGAGTAAGTCTGCTTTTAAGCACATGCTGAGGTTGTCACTTTCATCTCTATACATGGGTCAGATGTCTTGTTAAACTACAGCTGCTCTCCTTTTAACAAAGCAGCTGCCGTCAGGCTTCAGGCATAAACTCTCTCATTAACACATTGTTACATAGAAAACTAAAAATGTTGATATATAACAAGGAAAACTTGTTTTGGGCAGTAACGATGGTGCAGTCCTCCTGATGACAAAGCCACACCAAAGGAAAAGAAAGGCTCAGAAAACAACAATCCTCACTTCCCTTACACTCACAGTTGGGATGACTCAAAATAGTGTCAGGGGAAACAGTGACGTTTGACTGCTGCAAAAAAAATGTAATTTCAATGACGCTTGAGACTCGTGACTATGAATTATGTTAGTTTAAACATTTCAGAACCAGAACACAATGTTTTAATTAGAATCTGCACCGTATCAGCTTCATAGTCTGGGTAATGGGACTAAAAGCCTCTTAGTGTTTCTTCGCTTTGATTCAGCTGCAGTGGCTGCTCATATGTAACAAAATGTACAAAGAATACATTACTTAATTGTAGCTATATTAAAATAACCTTAATGTCATGAACTTAGAAGCATCCTGATTCGCAGAGTCCGACACACTGGGCCTTTCTAGCAAGCCGTTTTATAAGAGCTACTTACTGTAGAGCAAACAGAGGGCTTGTTATATAATCCGGGTGAAGCCATCTAATCCCTACAGCCTCACTCTTAAACAATGCTATTCTCTTAGTCCAATGTTGGAAGCCAGTCTAATTTATGAGCAAAAACCCAAAACAGGTTAAAGAGGAGATGACTGTCTTTGCTTGTCTCAACTTGCCAGCAGTGTATTGATAGTGTGTAGTCTGTATAATTGGCACAGGGTCATGTCATTTCTTTTCATGACTATGTTATTTGATGTCTTATCGTCTAGTTCCTTTTCACAACCATTTCAGTGTAATTATCATATCATATTAACATATTTTGTACCACCAACATTATCACTTTGTCCATTCTGCTACGCAGGAAAACATTTCTAATTATAGCTGAAATAATTAGGCATTTAATCAATCCGCCTATTGACAGAAAGTAATCGTTACATAAATTCACTTTTTTTTTTTTTTTTGTAAAAGCAAAAACACAAAATAATCATAATAATGCATTGGCTCCAGCTTCTAAATGTGAATATTTACAGGGTTTCTTCTTCTTCTTTCTTCTATGATAATATTTGGAATATTTTTGAGTTTTGGATGAAAACTGCAATGATGTAGATGGTTAATGGATTGAAAGAAAAATAAATCTGCAACTATTTTGATATTTCATGAATTGTTTAAGTTATTTTTCAAACAAAAGAGCCTAACATTACCATGTTCCAGTTCCTCAGTTGCAAAAATATGCTGCTTTTCTTCGTCTTTATGTGACAGTAAATTAATACATTTATTTGGGTTTAGACTGTTGTCTGGACAAAAAAGCTATATGAAAACATCACCTTGCGTTTTAGGAATTTTTAATAGGCTTTTTAAAACGTTTTCTGGCATTTTATAGACGAAATTATCAAGTACTCAAGAAAATAATCTGAGCATCAATCTATAATGAAAATAATTGCAGCCCTAAATGCTTTCCCCTTTGTAGTCTATAAGGGGCAGAATGATAAAAAGCCACGTTAACTGTAACTTATAAATACGTAAAGGCCCAAAACAGAGTGAGTCAAGTAGGGCTGGGCAATACATCGATATTATATCGATATCGTGATAAGAGACTAGATATCGTCTTAGATATCGTCATATCGTTATAAGTGTTGTCTTTTCCTGGTTTTAAAGGCTGTGTTAAAGTACAGTGATGTAACTTTCTAAGCAGACTAATAGAATAGCTAGAAACTAAATTATTTGCCTTTACCCACTTATATCTACATTACTGATGATTATTTATCTAAAATCTCATTGTGCAATATTAAGTTAAAGCACCAATAGTCAACCCTACAATATCGACATTGATGTATTTGTCAATAATATTATGATATTTGACTTACTTCATATCGCCCAGCCCTAGAGTCAAGAGATCTGGGCACTTGTAAGATGAACGGAAGTTTAACATAGTTCATTTACACATATTACCAACATTATTATAATACAAAGTTGGTTGAATATCGGCAAAGTAACGTTATCCCTTCATCAATAGACAGAGGAGTCGTATTTAGCTGTGTGGCAGTTATGTGACAAGTCAGCTGGCTACTCATAGCACAGTTAAATCAATACCACAACCAGCGAGGAAGTGAGCCTCTGAAATGTAGCTAAATACCAACTAATTTCAGAGCAGTAGCTAATTGTCACACATGCTAAAGTTTGTTTTCTCCAGTCGGTGCTTAACTACATGGCGTTTACAATTCTGCCTCGGTTAAAATAGCTTGGACTGGAAGGTAACGTCAACGTTACATTTGAACAACCACAAACACCGTCACAGTGGCAGACAACTCTCTGACGTTAGCTAGTTTCTAACGTTAGTCATGTAGCATGTTAGCTGGTGAGCTAGCTAATAATGTATCATAGTAGGCTAAAGCTCCTCAGCTATTTTAACCTGCAAGCTTAAAAAAAAAAACAATCAGTGTTTGAATGACTGTATAACACCGCACATCCTCACCGAGAAGACTCCTCGGAGAACCCGCCGTCCAGCAGCCTGACTTTACAAAAAATGACACCGTTGACGAAGGGGACCGACGAGAGATCGTCCAGCTCAAAGTCCACCTTGAACTTAAATTTCTTTTTTTTCATCATCATTAAATCCATACACAGAATCAGTACTCTTGAGAAGATGTTCCAAGATCGCCCCTCACTGACATTACAGCCCCATTGTGTTTAGTACCGATACTGTTGTAGTGTGGGAGGATGGTAGAGCTGCTGTTGACACAACAGTTACAGTCAGTGAAGCTAACGATGAAGAAGAGCTACTTTCTGTTGTGAATTTTCTAAATAAATTAAATATGCTTTGAACCCATTAACAATCATTAATAGCAGTGGTGGAAGTATTCAGATAAAGATTATTAGGGTAGCAATACTACAGTGTAATAATAAATACTTAGTAAAAAAGGGGCTCATTTTAATTACTTTGGATATTGATAGATAGATAGATAGATAGATAGATAGATAGATAGATAGATACTTTATGCATCCAGAGGGAAATTTTAGGCATCCAGTAGCTTAGCCTTAGACAACCATAACACAACAAACACACACACACACACACACACACACACACACACACACACACACACACACACACATATCTCATATCATACATACAAATCACTCACAGAAATTGAGTTAACAATTTGTGAAGTGATTACAAAGGTCTGGTATGGACTGACCATGTGATGCAATGACCCTGATAAGGTGCTATGGTAGAGTGTGTGCAATGGTGGTAGTGCAAAAGTGAACAGTGCAGGGATTGAACAGTGCAATAGCTTATTATTAAATATTAACTATGACTATGAAAAGACAAGAATGTAAACATAATAGAATTGTTTCACAAACAAGAAAATAAATAATATACTTTAAGAACAAACAATTTCTTCTCCCCAGGGATCAATAAAGTATTATTTTAACCGATAATCACACATAATTTTGGATTATATTTTGTATAATTTAGTATAAAGTAGCATACAATTGAAATACTGAGGTAAAGTACTACACTGCTTTTATTTTGAAATAAATACGGATTAAACGGATGTACAGTAATAACAGATGTTAGCTTGAATGGAGTTCCTTAAAGCCCGCCTCCTCACTCCGTCGCCCCCTGGCGGTCAGTCGGAGCAACAGCAGCACCGATTGGACAGATGACAGCAACAAAGTGAAACCAGCTGCTGTTATGTAACATGTGTCGCCACCTCGTGGTACCTTAAAGGCATTGCCTTGGAAAACATATTAAACTTCACTTTTCAAGCCAGTTTCTTTTAATCTTTTAATAATATTTTATTTGTTACAACTTTTTTTTTTTTTTTTAAATCTAATCCATGATTCTTACTGGCTTCTGAGTGGACTATAATCTTATGCTGGTTTTGAACATTACCATACCCACTATAACCAAAGTTTTCTATTTGCACTTTAACATATATTACTCATATGACACTGGTATTGCACACATAGTCTACCCACTATTACCTTGTTCTATTATTTCATTGACTACTTTATTGTTTTGTTTTATTCTAACTTAAAACTTAAATATGTGAATATTTGTTTATACATTGCTGTGTGTGTAGCGAGAAGGGGGGTTACAATATATATAGCCTACTTTTATGTAGTTTTCATAAAGTTTCACCTTGACATTTTTTGGTTGCACAACATGATTTTGTAAAAATGGAAAAAACTGAATGTAGCCTAAGAGATGAATCCGATTTCCAATTTTCCTCCCTCCTCCTCTCCATATTCATCTCTGCCTTTTTCGTCTTCATTGGCGCCTCAATGAAATGGTTCTGGGGATATATTTTTGCTTTGGCCACCTGCCAGATTCCTGTCGGTATGACTCACCGAACTGAATCAGACTGTATATGTCGACTGGAACACCCATAGCCTGTATGGGGACTAGGACCGTACGAATATGCATATTTCCCGTGCGTGTGTGTGTGTGTGTGTGTGTGTGTGTGTGTGTGTGTGTGTGTGTGTGTGTGTGTGTGTGTGTGTGTGTGTGTGTGGGAAGTTACGCCGCAACCACAACAAAAGACAAGACAAACTAAGTTACTAAAAGCAGAAACTAAAAGCTTTGGGAAATAAATAAGAAAGGGAACTATATGAAGGAAAAGCACGATCAAAGTCTAGGCTGTATCACCTGTGTAATCAGGCACTTAATGGCAACACGCCATGAAAAAAATGTGTCAGTGTTGTTACTGCTGAGGGTGTGTCTCTGTATGTGTGGGGTCAGAAAAGAGGAGGTCTTCTAAGGCAAACTAAACCGAGTATCCCCACCCTTCTGCTCAGCGCTGTCAACCTACCTCATCCATAAACTGCTTTTAGTAGGCTAAATCTACATTACGTTGTCGTACATACCGGATTATTTACCACATCGATTTAAAAGGATTTTTTTTCTACAACTTGAACTCAACTGCGGAAATCTCGTTGAAACCACACGGGGCGATCCTGCTGCTTCAAACCAGAAGTGCCAGCAGCCACAGGAATCGGTTTGTGTGTGTGTTTCCAGTGCAGTTTAATTGGCCAAGTTGATGTCTGCGTAGAGCTTGTTTTCATTCTCAGTTCAACAATGTATCAAGTCGTAAGGAAGCTGTTTTTTACGGACTGCCGGTGCGCTGAAGATGCGTCGAAAACGTACGATGATCTGTTCGCCAAGCTGGACACCAACAAGGATGGAAAAGTAGATGTGTCCGAGCTAAAGGCAGGCCTGGCTGCTATGGGCATCAATTCTGGGAAAGATGCAGCTCAGGTACAGCCATGGATACATACTATAGACATACAGTCTATGATGCATACACAGGACACATAAACCTCATAGGGAGGGACAGTAAGTTGGCACAGATAGGCTGCTTTATGTAGTACTGCATTCCTGAAGGAACAGACTGCAATTACTCATGCATTAACAACCCTAACAATAAAGTGGAGGCCTCAGGGGAAGTATCCAAGTACATTTACTCAAATACTGTCACAGAATACAGTTTTTAGATGCATGGTACTTTATTGTGAGTTTTACTTTAACAATTATTTTCATTATCAGTTCATAATCTGTTGATTATGTTTTTTAAACTAATTTTAGTGAAATAGGCTCATCACGATTTCCCAACTGACATCTTCAGATGTCTTGTTTTGTCCAACCAGCAGTCCAAATCCTTCAGATAATCACTTTATTTTGATATAAAACAGAGAAAAGCAGCTTTTCTAAACACGTGAGGAGTTGGAACCAGAAATATTTGTAAATTTTGCTTGAAAATTGAATTAAATGAAAATGTGTCATTAATTCAATCCCTTTAGCACCGCTTTACTTGACTGTGCTTTGTACTTTGCACTACATTCATTATTTCACAACAATATTTCCAAATACTGCAGCTTCTGATTTTCAATCAAACCTAAGCTACTGTAAATACGGCCCCTGTCCAATAATAATCTTGTGATGTCACCTCTTCATAGACAACACAATGCATTTTCAAACATATTCTAAAGAGATGAGAAAACTCACCAGTAGGGGTGCACGAGTCAGAATATGTCACAATTCGATTCGATATCGATTTTTGGGCTCAAGATTCAACTCAAAATCGATTTTTGATTCAAAAACGATTCTCGATTCAAAAACCGATTCACAGTATGTAAATGTAGTTACTTTTCCCATGTGATTGCAGTAGACATACAATTTATATATATATATATATATATATATATATATGAAAAAATATGAATCGATTTTTGGAATTCTGTGAATCGATTTTGAATCAATAGAGCTTGAATTGCGATATAAATGTGAATTGATTTTTTTGCACACCCCTACTCACCACCAGCTCCAAAATTTGGAAGCTCTTCTGAAACTTTTGATTATATCACATTGTCCAGTTGTCATAGCTGTTCCTTTTTTTTACTGATACAGTAACATTTTGAATGCAGGACTTTTACTGAGCAAGTAAATCTGGAGTATTTCAACCATCTGTGATAAACCAATCCTAAACCCAAACTCTAGTCATAAATCTAATCTAACAGAATTTTCTAACACGTTTATACCCTAATAGTAACAAATCACCTAGAGCATATTTACCTAAACAATCTGGCTTCTCTAGAAATCTGGATTCTCTACCAAAAATAACAGCAGTCTGAGGCTTGCAATGAGCAGGGTGGGCCGAGAAAAGGTGGGCCAGCATGTTTGAAACTGTCTCATAGTTTAAACTGTAGGTGCAGTTGAGCTTTTATTGTGGGCTGTGACTTGAAGAGGAAGGTCCCACCTTTGTTGATCAAATAATATTACATTCGTCACGCTCATCAGTCTGATAACTGTTAAAGTGTAGAGTCAGGAAAAAAAGGTTCAGAGGTCACTGCTGTGTGTGGCCAGGTGTTGTAAAACAGGAGCTTTAACTATCTGTGATACTGATATGATAAAGAGGTAATCAATATGAGTAGGGATGCATCGATCCGACTTTTTCAATCCCGATACCGATGCCTGGGCTTTGTGTATCTGTCGATACCCGATACCGATCCGATACCGTTGTTGAATTAATAATACACTGTATACCTTCCACCTTATACCTTCCTTCCACCATGTGGAAGAGACTAAAGGCACCAGACATTCCTAACTAAACATTACTTTCCTACCTAAGACAAAATAACATAGATGGAATGTATTGAATTCTTATTTATTTGTACACTCTTCCAGCATGCGACACACGTGCGACAGAGGGAAAAAAACTAACAAAACTGGATCTACCCGTGGATCTGTTCATTTTTCCGATCCCCGATCCAGCTATTTTGTCAATATCGGGACCGATATCCGATCATAAAATGGGATCGGTGCACCCCTAAATATGAGCACTGGCTGCTTTTTAAACTGCCTCATTCAGTCAGTAGCGTCCACAAGTTATCTCTTAAAACTTGACTTTTCCTATACTTTTTTCCTTTCCGTTAATTATTTCCATGTAGACCATGTTGCACCCATCCACATGGCTTGGATGGCCACTTGACTATCTGGGAATGTTCAATAGTAACACAAGGTCCAGGTTTCAGTTTATCCTCTGATCCCGAATCGGCACACTGTTGTGCAACATTGCGCACCTACAGCAAGACCGAATGAAATCCCTTCTTGATTATAGACCATCCCTCTACAAACAAGGAAAGTGTTTATTTACATAGCACTTTGCAAATGAATAAAAAGTGATCCAATTCAGATTTAAATGAATAAAAGCAAAGCAGGAAATATAGACTCAAAGGAGGATTTTGCTGTGTTATTCTGCCACCAGCTGGCAGAATCAAGCAGCTGCTGTATAAAAAGGAGATGACAGACTTTACCAAAAAACCACTCCCACCACCCAGTGAGACAGCCATCAGACTCTGATACTCTGAAATGAAACTGAATTTCTAATATTCTGTGTTTCATTTAGGAAATAATGTCCTCTGGAGACGAAGACAAAGATGACGGGCTCGACTTCATCGAGTTCTCCAATTATCTAAAGGAACATGAGAAGAAGTTACGACTCACCTTCAAGAGCTTGGACAAAAACGATGATGGTATGGTGTAATTATCTTACCTATCAAACTTTTAAGTTCATAAATGATGAAAATGTACCTAAAAAGTCAAACCAAATGCCAGGAATTCTACTGTGTTTTTATTTTCAACAGGTCAAATAGACTTAATGGAGATACAGCAGTCACTTGCAGATCTGGGACTGAACATCAGCAAAGAGGAGGCGCAGAAGATCCTTCAAAGGTATTTCTGCTTATTTTAGCTTTAATTGAGGAAGGTCACGTTGCAGTATTCGTTCTACTCTGAAGAGTTATAGTGTTTCCTTTAGGATGTTTTTTAGCAGTGGGGGCAGGTCTGTCTGAACAACAACCCCCCTACCCCCCCCACCCCCAACAAGGGCGCAATAACCTCTGAATAGTTCTACTTGTTGTTAAATTGCAATGTGAGCCAGCAGCCAATGGGGGGTGCATTATGTCGGCAGGATCATTTAAAAGGCAACCGCGACTAGATTGTGCGTCTGCCCTATTTCTGATACCGTGGCGGCAGAAATTTTGCCATGGCGGGCCGCCACTACAAATTCAACATAGAGGAAACATTGAGTTAGTTGAGAGTTAAACATCTTATTCCAGATAAATATGAAAATATTCTGTTACTCTTACTTATGGATCCAAGCCAAAACCCTCATGAACCTTGAAGTGGAAGAAAGATGTCAAAGGTGGGGACCAGTGTGAGGGAGTCTGATAACCAGTTCAGTCTGTAACTTGGCTAAAAGCTGACAGCACTTGATAAAGAGCTCGCAAGATGTCTGACTGTGTTAGAGAACGCATCTAAACATGTTGATCAATAATAGGAGAGTTTTACCTTAAAACAAACTCTGATAAAAAAAACCTGTAATTTGGAATTTTCTGGGACAAATGGGTCCATGTCATTTTGTTTCTCAAGCACTGCTGATTTGGTCACATTGCCTTTTAGAAAGTATGTTTGTATGTTGTTTTTTGGTCTTATTGCAGCGAAAGTAAAATGATGCAAACGCTCATAAAGATAGAATAGGCTATACATTACTTAAAGGAACTTATATAATAGAAAACGATGCAAGTTGTGTAAATAACTAGGGTAAAAAAGCTCCTTTTTGTGCCCATAAATACGGTAATGAGAAAGATAACAGCTGCACATTTCTCAATATAGTTATGATGGTACAGTAGCCTATTTAAATTGTTGTAGAATATTTCTCAGATTGCATGGAACCCTCAGCAATACCGGCATCAGGGACTCCTGAAACTTCGTCAACACACAAAGGCCTATAAAGGTTATAAGATATTAAAAGATATAGGAGCAGCTCCAGACTATAGTTACTGTCGGTATAACACACGTCTTTGGTTCCCTGCTTTTGCTTTGGGTTCATAAATGCTGATTGAGCTACCTGATGCTAAAATAATATGATGTAATTTAATGCTTTTGTTATTATTATAGTCTTCAACATTTTTTAATAAATAATAATAAGTCAAAGCTCTGGGACCTACATGTATGTATACCCTGTTTATTATGTGTCTTTCAGTCAGTCATACTTGGAAGCACAAAAACAACAGACATTAATATTACGTGGTAACACTTTTTAAGTAAGCAAATTATAGTATAGAGTAAAGCAGTATAGAGAAAAATCATATTTAACACTTATGAAGAAACAAGTTTGAAATGTTACAATTGAATTGGATCCTGTTTAGCACTTGATATTGTTTGCTCTGCAAGTCAGGCCAGGTTTATGCAGTGCGCTCTACAGTATATGTTCTGACTTTGCATAGACAAAGTTAGAAGCAGCAGATGTACAAGAGCAGACTTGACAGTGAGACCTAGAAAGAGAAGTAAAGCAGGTTGTGCATGACTATGAATCAGACCGAAAGATTAGTTTGAAATCCACAGAGAGTAATTTATGAGTGTGTATGTGTGTGTTACCCTGCCCAACTAAATTGGAGGAAGGAAATGAAGGACAGATGAACATTTAGAGCAGATGAGGACATAGATTGATTATAGAAGAGACCAAAGGAGAGATGGAGGAGACACACAATGTGTTTCTAGGTATAGAAAGATAAGCACAGACATATATCAGTTATGCCATTTTTGTTTGCTAATTTAATCTGAAATTAGATTTAATGTAAAATGAAATACTGTTATAGTTAATGGTGGTTTTGATTACCTCAATCTTCATAATCTGACCTATTTCTTGTTTGCATGCTCCCTTACCACTATCTGTTATCATTAGGCAAATCTCTCTCTCTCTCTTTTTCTCTCTCTCTCTCTCTCTCTCTCTCTCTCTCTCTCTCTCTCTCTCTCTCTGTCTTTCTCTCTCTCTCTCTCTCTCTCTCTCTCTCTCTCTCTCTCCCCCTCTCTCTCTCTCTTTCTCTCCCTCTCTCTCTCTCTCTCTCTCTTTCTTTCTCTATCTCTCTCTCTCTCTCTCTCTCTCTCTCTCTCTCTCTCTCTCTCTCTGACTGAACAGAAGTAAGGAGGAGCCTAATTAGTCTAGAAAGTGAATGGGATTTGGAATAGAGTATCAGCGTTGTTCCTAATACAGTAGTCCATTTATTTTAGTGGAGGGGGCTCGGATCACATGACGTGAAGTTTACAAGATAAATTGTGACCTTTATCTTGAAAAATGTGATGGTAATGATTTTAGGAATATAAATTAGTGCCTGATATTTCATTCCATTTATGTTTCCTGTAATTGAATACATTAGATTTATTGTTTAGCCTAGTTGGTGGTGTTTGCTTGTGTGCTTCCAAAAATGTCCACAGTTGTCTCCCTTCAACACTAAAATACAAAACTTTTCTCCCGACATTAGGTTCAAATTTTAGATAAAAACAAAACATACAAAATGTGAAAAAATGTCTTCTTCTTTTCCTTGTGCAGTATCGATGTGGACGGCACCATGACTTTAGACTGGAATGAATGGAGGGAGCATTTCCTGTTTAACCCAGCCACCGACCTGCAGGAGATTATCCGCTTCTGGAAGCACTCTACGGTAAGGGGAGGGCATGACTTGGTGACTGTGTCTTTGTCCATATGTTGTGGACCAAACTTCAAAGCTTTAAAGTATTTTAAACTTATTGTTAATGGGTTTTTGGGGTTTTAAATGAATGGTGCTGGTAAATATGTATTTGTTTTGTTCTCCTGTGTAAGAGATTCCCTCATGCCAAGCGTAATGACGGAATTTTTTTTTTTTTATACAATCTTCATTTTGCTCTGGCGTCAAGGCCAGTCTGAGCAGGTTGAGAATGCTCTCACATTAGAGGGTGGATACCCGAACCGAGCCCGTCGGGACCAGACGGTACCCGACTTTATCCGAAGGTATCCGACGGTATCCGACGGTACCCGACGGGCCGGGTTCGGACAAATATTTAGAAATGATGTTCGGGTCGGGCTCGGTCACATCAGCGCGATAAGGCATTGAACATTTTAAATTTAAAAAAGCTTATTATGTAGGTGCGCGCCTGTGTTAATGTGAGCTTGTTGCCCCTGTGTGCGCCCCATCTGTTGACATTTCCGAATGCCTACAGTTGCTTAATAAAAGCGGGCTTTCCACACAAACAAACGTACATGTGTCATTAGTATGAGAAAAAAAATAGATTTTAATTGTGTCGTTTAATGTGTGTGTTTAATGTTAAATATCTTAATGCCTGTCCGACGCGGGCCGGGCTCGGACAGAAAAATGCGGCCCGATCCGCACTCTATCTCACATAGAAAAATAAATCACTAGTTAGAAACTGTACTTGAATAAAAATGGAAGAGACATGGAGGCCAAACAGTTAACCATCTTTATGTCCTTTTGACTGTCGTAAGCGCCACTTAAAGAACCATTGCACTCAAAGGGAAAGTTGTGAAAGAGAGGATTTGGCAACAGATAAGTACTTCAATGTCAATAGATTAGACTCATTCATTTCCAGAGAAGAGGTGAGAAAAGGAGGGAGAGAGGAGGAGATAGAAGCTTGACCTAACTTTTGAATGATGGCCTTTTCTTGGAAAACAATATTTAACAAATAGATTTATTTACCATACTGAGTGAGAACCTTCTGGTCCCGTTTTAAAATGTAGTATTAATTGTTGATGTACATCAATATCAAACACATTATTTCACCTCTAAACCGTTTGCAGCTTGTTAGACAAATAAAGAATATTCAAATTGCAATGTTTTAACTGAAATTTCACATGTAGATTGTTGGCATTATAGAAATATACTGTGACTTGTACTATGGTTGCATGACAGAGACACAGCCAGGTCCAGTCAATGGCTAATCTCTGACGTTTGCTGCATCTGTTCACTGGCGCAGCCTTCGAGGTTAAATAAACCTGGTAACCTGGCTGCTAAATTGAGGCAGAGATAAACTAATTTCACAAGGATTATCTTGTCAGCGGGATTGGGACACGTCACTGAGAGAGGACGGGAGCGTAGAACAGGACAGGATTGGAGTCAAGTCACTGAGCTCAGGCATCAGTGAGACTAAAGCAGTGGTTGGTAACTTCTATGGCAGTGACAGGGTCCCACTCCCGTATTCACGTCGATGGTTACTGGCCACTCGGGATTCAGCGTTTCTCCACTTGGGCTGGATTGGATCTGAGACCCTCAACGTCTGACGCGGGGAACTATGTAAATGATCCTGATCAGTCTGAGAAATAGAGTTTAGGGGGGAGCTTGTACAACACTGGGACAATATTGTACTGGATGGCCATGGCTCTGCTGCACCCTCAGCAGCAGCAACAGGGAAAGTGTTTTTTCAATGACTTTGAAGATGATGGGGGGATCTATGTGGTGGAGGTGGACATGGTGGGTTTGTGTATTTAGCCTCACAGTCCAGGTTGTCAACTGGTCATGAATGAAAACTTGGTTTTGATACATTTTAGCTTCTCACAAATACTAAAATATTCAGTATGTCAGCCCATAAATTACAATAAATTGCAGTCATGATATGTTTGCGGTAATTTAGAAATAGTGTTGCTATTATGTACTTTGTCCACTAGAGTGTTTGTTTTCTCAACTGGAAAACGTCCCGCTCAGTACATATCTTTGTCACAATTCTTTATTAACCAAATGCAAGGGTTCCTTGTGCTTATTTTATCTTTCCTTAGTTCCTTAACTTATGTATTGTATTAGCATTTTTTTTAAACTCTCAAATGTTGAAAGGCCATAATGCTGGGTGTGGAAACAATAACATAAATACTTGAGCTATTCTGATGCACTCCAATACAATAGCTTATAATGTTCTGTTTTTGTTGGGACTGTGAGACAAAGGTGTTCAATCAGCTCCGGTTTTGAAGGTGTAGTTGGAGGTGGAGCAGTTGCATTGAATTCAACTATATTGTAAGGTGTCCTTAATATTTTGTCCTTCCATTAAATCACCACATTTCTAACAAAGTCTCAGTTAAACAGAACATTATATTATACTGTAGATATATATTATAGAGTCACAAAAGCGAGTTGTTCATTGCTGGAATATTACTCAATATTTTATTACACCATGCAGATGTTCATGTTGTTTTGCCCTGTGTCTATATGAAAACAGATTTTCCAGTCATCTAGTAAAAAAAAGAGCAGAAAAGAGATGTGCTCCATGTTGCCTTTAAAAATGTCAGATTTGTGGGTTGACAGAAAAGACTGAAGTACTAGTAGGCTGGACTAGGCTTTGAACAAGACTATATGTTACTATTAATAAATCCCTAATATCAATGCGAGCCTTTATATCGCAGGATGATTGGTCCACACTTTTTTTTTTACTTAACTGTTTAAATTAGATTGCAGTTGCAGAGTGTTGTGTTTTTTTTTAATGTTTATAAATTTTTTTATTTTAAACAACCGTTTTTTTAAAGTGCAGTGCACTGATGTAATTGATCTCCCAGCATGGAGCTGTAGTTACAGTATATAAGACTTTGGATAAAGGCATGCAGTTTGTTCCGTCATGCCAGGCATTAAGTTGACGGAAAAGCTGCTAATTGTGTGGTTTTGAAGCTGAGGGATTCACATGAATGACACATGGATCTCAAGAGCATGGGTTTGAAATTACACAAAGCTTAAGTGAAATTCACACAGGTCTATTTTGGCAGCCAACTCATGTTTTGGTTATACAGCAAGTCGGCATATCAGTTTGAGAGTCTACGGGGCCCTGAACAGGTTTTGAAGAATTTGAAGAACTTTAAAAGAATTTCTTTTACCTCCCTGTTGATGTTTAGAAATTAAACACAGTTCACACAGTATTTAACAGGTGTCTCTGACTGACTGTGATTTAATTGTATTGTGTTGTGTGTAGGTGCTGGATATTGGTGACAGCCTCTCCATCCCAGATGAGTTCACAGAGGAGGAGAAGACGACTGGTATGTGGTGGAAGCAACTATCAGCGGGGGCCATGGCCGGCGCCGTGTCCCGTACAGGAACCGCACCGCTGGACAGGATGAAGGTGTTCATGCAGGTGTGTCAAAACGTTTTGTTTTTTTTTTCATTATTGGTTGTCTGTCATGTCCACTCTGTCAGATGGTTTTCTATATTTTGGTATGAAATGTACTCCTTAAAGGCCAACGTAACTTTCAGACCAAACAAAAACATGGTTCAATCAAAGCATGGTTCAGAGTCACTGAAGAGTGGAAGTTGTAGTATGTACACAGTAATATGATGTGTGCCATTATAATAGGATAATCTCATAATACAACATACTACAGAATTACAATTACAATAATTACAAAAGTAAAAATAATTCCCTCGTTTAGGTGCTTAACCTGTTGGTAATTGTATTTTATGCATCTTAAATGCTGCCTTTAAGACTACATGCATGTGTTAACTTTTTAAAGTAATGGCTCATAATGCAAGATTTTCTGTACAGGTGCATTCCTCCAAGAGCAACCAAATCAGCCTGGTTGGTGGTTTTAAGCAAATGTTAAAAGAAGGAGGCTTGATGTCTCTGTGGAGAGGAAACGGTATCAACGTACTGAAGATTGCCCCTGAGACTGCCATTAAATTTATGGCCTATGAGCAGGTAAATCCAAACTGATTACGCTATACACCTCAGGTTATGTGCTAGAAAGATTATCATTCTGCAGCATGTCACTGTTGATGTAATGTTTTAATACCAAAGATCATAACATTGATGTAGAGTAAAATTATGCAATTTTCAGCTGAAGTTGATTGCTACTGATACCGGTCTTCAATAGTCATTGAGTTTTAATGCACTACTCCCTTATCAAGCCCTCCTCAAGCTATTGTTTTCTGAACTCCGTCAGCCTTACACTCCATCCCGAACTTTCGGATCCTCCTCTTCCTCACTGCTTTCCACTCCTTCTGCACGCCTGTCCACAACGGGGTTCAGAGCCTTCAGCCATTCTGCCCCTCGCCTTTGGAACTCCCTCCCTCTATCCATCCGTACCATAGAGTCTCTACCCACCTTTAAAACCTCCCGCAAAACCCACCTATTCCGAAAAGCCTACACCACATAACTCCACTCTCCATCGAATTCATGGATAGATTGCTTTCTTTTAATTTTCTATCTCAATCTTTTAAAATGTGTTTGTTTTAATTATATTTGCCTTTTTAACTGTATTTTTGCTTGTTTTAACTGTAAGGTGCCCTTGAGTCCTATGAAAGGCGTCCAAAAATAAAATGTATTATTATTATTATTAGTATTATTAGTATTATTAGTATTATTAGTATTATTATTACTGTGTTTCATTAGTTTAAGAAGTTGCTGTCAAGTGAACCAGGGAAGGTCAAGACCCATGAGAGGTTCATGGCTGGATCACTGGCTGGAGCCACAGCACAAACTGTCATCTACCCCATGGAGGTGAGCAGAGGTGGAGGCATTTACAGGTGTACCTGTGGCAATGGCTAATAATTAAGAGTGCCATCAGGTTAGAGAAAATGTATTTTCAAAAAATGTTGATGATGTTAGTTGTCTCTGTTAGGTCTACATTAATTGTCCTATGTCCCATATAATTTTCATCCTAAATAAGCCTGTACCCTGCCTCTTTCAATCTAACCTGAAAACAAAGGGCAAAGTAAAAAGATGTGAGTGACATTACAGAAGATAATGCAGATTTCCTTCCTTGCTTGTTAAGGTTAAATAATAACAATGTATCAATAATGACAAATAAATCATTCACATATTGTTTAGCTTTAATCAGACTGAAGGCTACTATTGTTAAGCCTCAGCTGCTGACTGCTCCAAAGTAGAAGTGCTGTCAGGTAAAGAACAGCCTCCAGTTAAACCTATGTCCGTGCAGGTGATGAAAACCCGTCTGACCCTGAGGAAGACCGGACAGTACTCAGGAATGTTTGACTGTGCCAAAAAAATCCTGAAGAGAGAGGGAGTGAAGGCTTTTTACAAGGGCTACATTCCCAATCTTATAGGCATCATCCCTTACGCTGGCATCGATCTGGCAGTGTACGAGGTATGTGGAAAATGTAGAAACAAAGCTCTATTTCCATATGCAACATTAAAACAGTGAAGGGTTTTCACTTGGCATGTTCAATAGACGCCACTTAAATATGATAGAACTAATAGTCCTTTCTCATACACAAACACTTCCTCATCCTCACCAGAGCTTGAAGAACCTCTGGTTGTCCCGCTACGCCAAAGACTCAGCCAATCCCGGGGTTGTGGTGCTGCTGGGCTGTGGTACCCTGTCCAGCACGTGTGGCCAGCTGGCCAGCTACCCCCTGGCTCTGATCCGCACCAGGATGCAGGCACAAGGTACAGAGAACCAAACCTCATTCAAGATTCTGTCAACTTTTAATTTAGCCCAGTTGGCATTTACGCAGTGCTCCAAATGATCTTATCCATAGGGATTAAAATGGTGTAGTAAATAATTTCAAAATCGTTCAAAATTTAAAAAAATATATATATAGAAAGTAGTTAATCAATTAAACTGTGAATGTTGTATTATTGGTAGAGAAATATCCCCTAATAGGCATGGCACTACTGTAGCCAAAGTAAAGATTGAGTAAATATTATGTTAAAGCAGTAATAATTAATATTTTTAAATTAACAATGGATCGCATGACTATTTGTATGTGAAAGATGTTCCTTGTTGTGATGAACCTACAGAGAATTATTACCTGACATGACATGTGGACAAAAAGATAGATATATAGAAAGTATATACTTTTGGCATTACCTGGTTGGTTGGTTACTAAATGACAAATGAAAGCACTGACATTATCTGATACTAGTATGTCTGCTTTTATCAAGAATCCAGCAGTTTTAGATCTTTTTTCTCTTTTTCTCAGCGTCTCTCGAGGGATCAGAGCAGCTGCCCATGAACCTTATGGTGAAGAAGATTCTGAAAAATGAAGGCTTCTTTGGACTTTACCGTGGCATCCTGCCAAATTTCATGAAGGTCATACCGGCTGTCAGCATCAGCTACGTGGTGTATGAGCACATGAGGTCTGAATTGGGTATTCAAAAGTAGGCAGCAGAGTCATTTGTGACTATGTGTGTTTGCGAGAGTGTAAGAGGATGTGCAGCAACTTTTTTTATTTCAAAACCCATCCCTTTTAACATATTAGGGAAACTGTTATGTAAATAATTTGTTTACCCGTAGGTCTCCAAAGTCTCAAGCTGCCGCATATGGAGCCATTGTAGACGTTTTTAAAGTGATTGCAAGACTTTGGGTGAACTGTTGAGCAATTATAATGATTGTAAAAGAGTTGACTAATGACTAATACGACTTCTACAATGTTTTCAACTGTATGTTGTTTGTCCACAAATTTAAGTGCACTGTCAGTTTCACTTTCAGTTGAATCAACCAAAGAGGTGGATATTAAGAATGAATGAAAACCAAAAACACTTGGAGAGGTTCACTTTCTTTTAATTGTTGATGTGGATAGAAATGGCAATATTTTTTGTGTCAGTCATTTTAAGTATGGGTCCAGTTATGTTGTATGTTCTTCTAACATTTTACCAGAAGGCACCAGCAAGTTCCAAAAAGTGGAACACTTGCTGAAGTGGGATAACAATAGACTGTAAAATAAGGGGATGACACATTTTTGTTCTTTTCTTGCTATCTTTATAGACAAACTGTTGTAAGAAAATTTACATTTTACATTCATTTAAAGACACTCGTCCAGCTTTATATTCACTTTCCAAAAATATTATTTGAGTGGGGAGCTGTTTCACCTAGAAATCTGAGGGAACTTTTGAAGTGCAATACTGTATTTACACCTTGGTGATTCACATTATGGTATGTTTGAGACAGGTATGTCCCTTTGGGAATGGATATGTGCAGATTTGGTGAACAGGGGAGTAATGTGCCTTATGTGTTTTTTCTCAGATATCTGTTGACTTTTACACCCCTCATTTTTTTGCCTTTATTTTCAATATTTGGTTCATTAGATGCTGGTGTTTACATTAATAAAAACATTGGAATACAAAAGTGAGACGTTTTGAGTGCATTTATTTTCAGCTTACTGTGGTTGAAATGTATTTTAAAGAAAACATTTGATGTTTGTCATAAAGGTGTGGCACAACATAAAGAGGCAAGTAATGAATCACTTGTGATCTGAAAACTTGTTCTGTGATCCCAGATGTATTCTGAGTGCAAGCTTTCACTCAAGCCTTATGTGTTGTGCCATTTGATCCCTGAAGCTTTAAGTACAGATTACTCCACTTTAGATCTTGTGTAATACTCTTTTGCCCAGTGATGTCAATACTTCTGACTGTAGCTGTCTGATCTTGGCCAGGACACAGTAACAGGGGTTCTGCTCATTTGTAGCATTGCCTGGGGCATAGCACAAAATTCTGGGCCCTGTAGAAAGGCATTTTCTATGGATCCCTCTCCGCATCCACAGCTATTCATTCTAGCATCTTTTTGGGCCCTCCTCACATGAGGGCCCTGGGTACTCAGTCCCCTTTTATCCCCCAGTCCCACGCCCCTGAGCATTGCACTAAAGGAGATTACTTCCCAACGTATCCAGTTCCTGCTTAATAACTCAAAACATGATTTTGATTTCTGAATAATCACTTAAGTCAAGCTAAAATGTTTAACGTAAACATTTTTTGGTCACAGCTTCTAAAATTTGTTTATTTTTACTCTTTTCATATCATATCAAATCAAAGATCTCTGGGCCAAAAATAGAAAACAATTAGCTCAAGACAAAAGACCATAGTATGCTGAATGGTGAAAGTGCATTTATTTGACATTCATTGAGCAACAACTTCCACATTTCAGTCTTTTTTGTTCTTTTAATGTGCTGCATTTGAAAAAGAATGCCTTTTTTTTGCTAGCTTAAAAGAAAAATCACTAACAAGTTTTTTTCTTCAGAATAATTTGAAAGATGGTACACGTACATACAAAACTTCTATACATTAGATATAGGCAAGTTTTCATTCATTCAGATCATGACCAGACTGACAGACAGACCTGTGATTAAGACAGAAGAGGGGCAGACAACTTTATTTTCAAGAAATAAGATCTCCAAAATAAAAATATTGTGGCTCTATAGTTTATATATATATTTATATTATTTAATCTGAGAATAGCTTCTTTTCTAGGTATATTCCATTTATTATGAGTGTACCAATAAGAGAAAAAAATGCCACAGTGGTCAGGATGGAGCGCAGGGCTTTAAACCAGCTAGGGTAAGTGGGCAGCAGAGACAGATCATAATGCAGCGATATTCCTAGTCCCATGATAACCATGGTGGCTGCAGGAACAATGCTGTCGCTCATCAGCATGGACACCCAGGCTAACAGGAAGGGAACCACACTGTTGGCCAGGTTCATCCAGTCAGGTTTTGCTGGGCTGCTCTCAGGAAGAGCGAATCCCCAGCGAGCTCCACCCAGGAAGGAAACAATGGAGGCACCGTAAGCTAACTGAGCATAGGCCAACTCCGGAGAGTAGCTCTCAGTCACAGCCATGAGCAGAGGAGGGGCGACAAAGGGGATCAGCCCTGCAAACCCCAGGTACAGGGCAGGTTTGGGACCTTTCCACAAGTCCTTCATGTCATAGCGCAGCAGATCCAGCTCTCTGGGAGGAGGTTCAAGTTTTGGTCGCTTCTTCAGCCTCACAGCAGAAGAGTGGAAATGCTGGCTCCTCACTAAAAATGGAGCTGCATGACTGTTGGTCCTCTTGAAACCGAGGACAGCAGGAGGTTTTACTCGTCCGGCATCCCTTTCTGAAAACGGCAGCCTTGCTGTTGAGGCACAGAAGGTCTGCAGGGAGATGGATCCACCTTCAGAAGCTCGTGTCAGGACTGATGTCCAGCATCTTTGTGGTGGACCTGCCCAATGCCATACCTAAAGACAAGACATTTACATAAACATTTTTTTTTAAATGATACATTATTAAAATATGAGCAAAAGAGCCTTTGGAGCAAGTAAATCACTGGTCTGTTACCTTCTGGGCTGCAAAGGTTGTTCTAAACATATAAGAGAGCATCTGATGAAAAAAGTAAACAGAGATCAGGTTAGACAGAGCAAAGACACAATGAAAGCTGATTCACTCAAAATGAAAAGAAAAAAAAATATGAATAAAAAGGATAAAATGTAAAATGGGTTAGGGCTGCAAATAATGTTTATTTTAATTACTGATAAATTCTGATTATTTTTCCTGATCAATCATTTGGTCAATAAAGTGTCAGATTGTACAAAATAAATTTCCAACACAAGTTGTATAAATATATACACAAACACTGTTCTGCCGAACCTCCCAAACTAACTAAATGTAACACACAGGAAGATGCATGAAAAATAAAACAGAACCCAAAGCATCTAAAAAGATGGCACACTTTATTGAACCCAAACCATTCTGTATTTCTTTATCCCTCTGTTGTCCTCGGGTCAAATATGACCCATTTTCACATTTGAATTTCTTTCAACCAAATTGTCAAAAAATAACGTGGGTGGTTTCATACAACGCTCTTTACAAGTAAAATAAATGGTCAGTTCACTGTTCTCACTGGATTTGTGTGTTTTATTCAATTTGAAAAAAACAAAAAAGGTAAAACAACGTTGAAAAGAAATTGACAAAAATGTCAAAACGTTGAAAAAGCGACAACAAGTTTTTAAAAAGCGCAAAAACGTCGGGAAAAGTGACACAAACGTCAGGAAAAGCGTAGAAAAACAAAAAGTTGCATGGGCGACGGGAAGACAACATATAATACATAGCTACAGTATATGGGTTCACCTTCACCGGTTTAGAGTCCTCTCTCAGCTAACGTTATACCAACATGTAAAAGTGTCTGCGGCCGCTAACTACAATATAGCTCAGACAGATAAGCATCATAAATAATGTGAAAAATCTAAACGTATCTTTATAGCGTTACAGCAGACTTAGAGACTGACTAACGGCATGCGAGACCGCGACACAACAACGACTTTACGGAGTTAACGGCTAACGTTACACAGCTTAAGTAGGCCTATGTCTTAGCACTTAATATAACCGCATTCCTGAAACACGGACGAGCGCAATAATTACCTCTGTTTTAGGATAAAAACATCATACTTTAAACATGTATAGGCTCATAGACTGTATATAAGAAGTATAGGCTCGGTGCAAGACTCTACTTCCGTTCTACTTCCGCTCCCTCGTTCTGTTAATACATCTGTCATCTGACATCTTATGTCGGTACACGATCCGTTCTGCCTGCACATGCGCAAAATGTTCGCGCATGCGCGGTTGTACGAGGATTTACGACACTGCACGATCTGTTCCTCGCTTCCGGTCGACAGCCAAGATCCAAGATAACGTTAGTTTAGCTAACAGCTAATTCGGCTAACTGCTAGCTGAGACAGCATGTAATAACTTTAAAAGACCCTCAAAATAAAACTTGAAAATAAACGTTGACATATATAACAGCTGTTACGTCAGTTCTACTTTACTTGTGCTCATTTAAAATACAATCACTCAATACTTGTCTTTATTGTTATTACTGTGAAGTCTTAATTTAGCTGTAGCCTGCTTTTCCCATTACGTTTGAGTTAACGTTATTTTAGACTGAATCTAGCTGTCAGCTAGCGGTTAGCCGAATTAGCTGTTAGCTAAACTAACGTTAGCTTCCCGGTGGAGGCTAGCGTGGAACAGATCGTGCAGGTCGTATGGATACGTAAAACAGTATTATCTTGCGCATGTGCAGAACGGATCGTGCACCGACAACATCCATGGTGTGTGGGTGTATACTTCTGGTAAGATGGCGATGTTTTACACCAGATGTCTCCAAGACCTGCCCAAGTTAACGATATCAGACGTCCACAGACTCGTCCGAAAGGGATGCTCTGCCCCCCGGAGTAAACGGGAAAAGGGGTACAATATGTACTTTTCAAGTTTTATTGACAACTATGAAGGTAAGTTTGAAATTTACCGCAAAACACATTCACATTGTGGTATCGCTAACTAGCTAGTAGCTAACATTTAGGTCCGTTGTCCTGTAGATATTTTATATTTGTTTAGATCGGGCGCAGAGAAAACATAACCTATCGCTATCGGATACTACGTTTCGACAGCTGTCAAGTTAGGATTAGTATGAGATTGTCAGATGTGGCACTACCGAATAGTGGTTTGAGTATTTATTTTTGGTTAGTGTTGTAATGTATTGGTTCAGAAAACTAGAGACAAGTAGCGCAACCGCTCACCAATGGCCACGATCAAGATTATTTACCACCCTTGTCCGTTCATCAGGTTGTTAGATCGACTGTACTGTGTTGAAAAGAAGTCCAGTGTGTTTTGTCTAACATTACATGAATGATGTTGAATTCCCACAGTGTCAAACAAAGACCCTGCAGGGAGGGTGACCGTCAGGGCTGTATGTCATAGGTCCATGAGGAAGCATGAGAAGCCTCACGACCTCAGAGTAGGGAGGAAAACATGTGTTTAACCAGTTCAAGTCAGATTCTGGGGTATTTGTGTGACTGTAGTTGGTGACGTGGATGTAGAATAACAATAATAAAACTTAAGTCTGTTTATTTGACTTAAACCTGAACTATACTTTCATGGACACCCCAGCAACTGGTTGTTACTGCTCCCGTTCTTTGGAGCATAAGTTTAAGTAAGTAATAAGTTTAAGTATGTAATAAGTTTAAGAAGGCCTGGTCATGATGGGTACATTAGTCAGTGTGAGGTAAGAGCTGATTTTGTACCCTCAATCTAGGCTATACTAACCTGTTCAACGCTTTACTAACACTGTTGTTCTAACTGTATTATAACTTCAAGACAATATTTTAAGAGATTAGTGAGGCAGGCTTATATGTTTTGGTTGTTCTGGTAGCCTAATGAATCATACTAGGGTGCAATTATTGAACTTAAAAACAGTGGGAAAAGTTAAATAAATCAACAGTAAAAAAAATTACAACTGTGAACTTTGCCTTAATACTTTTTCCTATTTAAACTATTTTTTTCATTCAGAACACAAGAGAAAATAAGAGTTTACTTACAAAACGTAATGAGCTAAATTATTTTTTCTCTCGATTATTCTGTTTTTGTGATCATTGGGAGCCGAAATCATAATCACAATTAAATTTTGATTAATTGCACAGCCCTAAATCATACAGCTACTATTTGCTTGAACGGTTAGCCTGCTCTCACCTCTCACCTTTTAGTGTTTTTTTTTTTTTTTTATAGTTATCTAATGACTTAGTCTAATTGTAATACTAAAATCATGTTTTATTCATAGATTACTTTTGAGGACAGCTCACCAATTCAAATTGCTGTGGCTGAGTGCTCCTGTGTGGCTGGAACCGCTCTCTGCAACCACAGTGTTGCACTACTGTATCAGACCACGAAGTACTCTACGTTGCAACTGAAAGCGGTACCGCCTGTCCTCAGCTGCACAGAAACTGAGCAGCGATGGCATAAACCACGACGACTAGTAAGTATTTAGGAACTTAGGCTAGTTACAAATTGTTAATGTTTCATTTATTTTTTGGATATAAACTCTACCCATCTTGTTTAAAAAGCACAATGAAGACAAAACAAGCCCATCATTACCACATCTATTACAGTTAGCTATGGTAGCGCTGCCAATCGCATTAAGAGGGCATTGGAGAAGCCTGTCTGGTGTATTAGTGTGGTTAGCTTGTGATGGTATGTTATGGTGGCTAACCAACTTCTGTCCTTAAGTTTTTTTTTTTGTTTGTTTACTTGATAGGGTGTGAAACCAGGCAGAGTGAGTAACATGGTCTTCATCTCAACAAAGCCCAAGTCAAGACAGTACACAGCTGCTGATGGTGTAAGGTAATATTCACTGTCAAGTAATAATGTATTCTGCAGTCATTGTCAGATTATTTTTGTTTTGAGTTATTCTTTTGTTTTTCTCTAATTATGACATAACTGGTTTCAAAGGAGCAAGCGCTACAAAGCAGTGCGGGGGGACTTGCCAGACCCAGATGTCCTGAAGGTCGACGAGGCATACCAGGACTTCACGGCAGACCTTGCTCCGCTAATTACAACACTCTCTATAAGTAGTGATGTCCCCCTCGTCGATTCAGCCTTTGGGACCGTTCAAGAAGGCAGCCCCATTTCATACCAGCACCCAGTGCCAGTGAGTAGGATAATCATCCACCACCCAGACGCACCCCCTCCACCACCCCTGCCGTTAGATGGTCACAGGCTGGACCCAACCACATGTTCCTTTGTGTGCACTCACCAACAACACCTAAATGTGATGTCGCTTAACATCACTTTCGACATGGCAAGATCCATCGAGATGGCCACGAGGGAACAGAGTGGCAGCGCAAAGTGGCACAGCCTGAGGAAGATGAGGCTCACCTCCTCCAGGTTCCGGGAGGTGTGCCATGTCCGAGGTCACAGCTCTGCAGAGAACCTTGCAGAAAGCATCCGCAAAGGTGGGGGTTCAGACAGCCTTGATGAAGAGGGGGCTGGCACTGGAGCCAGTAGCTATTCGGGAACATGCCCACATTAAAAACATCAACTACTGGCCATCAGGATTTGTCATCCATCCAGATGCTGCCTGGCTCGGATCCTCTCCAGATGGTGTCGTTTTTGAGCCGACGGAGGCACCACCATTCGGGCTGGTGGAGGTGAAGTGCCCTAACGTGAAGAGCTATGTGGACTGCGGGTACCTGCACACGAAGAGTGGCGCCTTGTGCCTGAAGCCGGGCCACAGCTACTATTGGCAGGTGCAAGGCCAGCTGCTTATCACCGGAATGCAGTGGTGCGATTTTGTGGTTTTTGCAGAGGAGGACCTTCTTGTACAAATAATTTATAAGGATGCGGAGGTCGCTAGCGTTATAAGGGAGAGGGGGGATTATTTCTTTTTCTATCATTAGTTGATCTGATCTTTTAAAAACCAATGGTTCATTCAATTAGTTCTGTTTCAATCAGTTGATAAATGTTATTGTTCTGGTTTTATTGTTCATCTTTACAAATCTATACATAACCTGAAGTGATAATTGTTCAATAGGTGTTGAGATTTCATTGTTCAGTTTAATAAACCTCTACAAAACCAAAGCCAATGTCACTAATGCAGACCTACAATTGACCCGAGACCATATCTTTTGTACTGATTGAATTGAGAGTCTGAGTGTAAAAAGCTATGTGGTTTGTTAAGTGGATCATTGAATAAGTGTTGTTCAATATTTCCTTATTAAATTCTACATGTTCTAATGTCATCTCTGGTGTGTTTTCATTTTCATTTCAAGTCAGTAAAATCCCCAAGCTAATGTAATGATAACAATGACACAGAATGGTTTTTAAGAAGCAAGACAGATATTTACTGTTTTCCTGTTCAAATGCTAACACACTGCTGTCAAAACTGTTAACCACACATTCAGAACAGAATAGATTTCAGTCTGGTTCCTATCAAACACTGCTGATTGAAAGCCTAAGCAGATGTCTTGTTTTAGACTAGTTAGTGAACATATATGGTATTTATACAGAGAAAGCTCAGAAAGACATTTTTTGTACACAAACACCAAATAAGAATGAGACAATTATACACTGTACCGTTTGAGAGAAACAGGTAAAAGAGCAAAGATACCAACATGTCCAGGTAAGATGTCTGAGGTTATGTACACACCTATAAAAAAAAACAAAAAAAACCACTATATCTTTACGATAGTAAAACTGTGTTCTGTTTTTCAGAAAGTAATGGAGGTGAAAGCACTGGAAACACCACATTCATTAGTATTTAGAGATGATGCAGACATCCAATGTGATGAAGAAAACGTGCCACATGATGCTGGAGAGAGGCAGGATTAGTCACACTATTCTTTGTTACTGTTAGGCACCTTTCCATAAATTACTAGAGACAAAATACTATATTGAAGCAAACTGCTGATTGTCATTCCTTCTGGTTTACCTTACGTAGAATTGGTATATTATAAAATCTATATCTTTTCTTTAAAGAAACTATTGAGTAGTGTGAAGTCACTCAAACTGTAAAGATGAAAAGTTTGTGATTTCTGTATTGGTGTTTGATGCCAGTGTTTTTATTCTCAGTGTGTTCTGAGTGACACTGTGTATGTCTCAGTGTGTTCTGAGTGACAGTGTGTGTTATCTCAGTGAGGATTGTTCATAGTGTTTGGCTGCACTGAGCCTGTTTTGAGACGTGTGTTAAGAGTTGTGTTGCTGTGAATGAGTTTAGCAGGTAATGTGAACTGTTTAGCTCAGGTGACTGGTGGTAGTGCAGATTGTAGTTAAGAGTTTTGCACACGTGGCTTCAGTTGTCCCCACTGTCGTTTAGCAGTCAAGAAAACTAATTCATTGCTGAGTTGCCCATGCCTTCACTAACGGCCCATTCTGATAATTGACCAGGAAGCAGGCCACACTGAACAATTCATCAATGTTTCCACATTCGAACAGTTTGTTCTCTTTCACTCTCCTTATGCACCTCTCCACATGCACTCTCAGACGTGCAATTGACTGTGTCTGTCTGACATCCTCTCGACTCATTTGTTGTTTGTTGCTGAGAAAGGCAGGCCGGTACACCTTACAAGGAGCAATGTTGTCCACAACAAACCCTTTGTCTACCATGATCGCCATACCTGGCTTCAGCAGCTTTACAATCCCAGACAGCTTGAAGATCTCGCGATCACTCATAGAACCTGCATACAGTCCAGACACAAAGGTGACAGCACCGTGGGGTGCCATGCCAATCATGGCCTTGAATGTAGTGTGTGATTTGTAGGTAGAGAAAACCTCACTCTGAAGGAGCAGAGAGGATGGCGTCTGACAGAATATCTCTGTACAATCAAGGACCACCTGTGTATCAGAAAAAGCTGCAAACTCAGGTGGCAGGTGAGCTCTCACTGTCTCTGGAGGAATCCAAAGGCGCTTGCTTCCCAGCAGGCAGTACAGGAAATGAGTCCATGTGGAGATGATCCGACTTGCAGTAGTGCGGTGAATGCTGAACCTCTCTGCAAGGTCCCTGAGAGGAAAACCCACGGACAGGTACATCAGGAACAGCAGACACTCTTCAATGGGTCTCAGTTTCTGTTGAGATAGAAAAACAAAAGTCACTGTTTAGTTACCTTGACATTGTTATTACAAAGTATAAATCAGAAGATAATACCAACATCAGCTGGTTGGCTTTTACTTTTTTAACACCTCCCTCAGAGAGGCACACACTGTAATCATCTCATCTCAAATATGGACAATTACTTCTCTTTATTTTACTGCACTATAATCATCCCAACATAGACAATCATTTCTCTTTGTACATTACACTGTACATTTCATATTTCATATTTATTTATTATTACTGTATATTTGTTTTTATTAATATATGTTATGGATAATATATGTTGTTGTATACCTGGAGTGGTAACAAAAATAATTTCCCCCTGGGATTATTAAAGTATTTCTGATTCTGATTCTGATTTTAGTTAGATGTAGTTAACTCCACAAACCAAAAGGGGCAATTACGAAATAAAACAGTTTGTATCCAATTTCATAGTTACATTAGGCCTAGCTACAACTCTATGCACGTCATGTTACCACATTTATTGTTACCTACCGTTGTTGTTGTAATATTACACAGTGCATTTCAACAGTTAACTGTTAAAATTGGTAACGTTACACTTCACACTTTAGCACTCAGTTTCCAGTTTATTAGATACATCTAGCTAACACTAATGCAGTGTTATACAACATGCCTGCAATAAATCCTACCTTCATGAAGGTTATAATATATGTTGATTAAACTTTATGCAAAAGACAGAGGCAGCTTGGCATCTCTGAAGTTCACGTCTGTTTAAAACTAAACAAATCTAAACAAATGTCAGCTGACGTATACAACCACTGTTTGTGTGTTTTCTCTCCACTAGTATGTTGGTGCCCTGGAGGAGATGCTGGTGGCTCTGAGGAAAAGCCTGAGGTAACATCTCTCATTACGGTCGTGCATCTTAATGTTTTATTATTGCTCATATGTAAAACCCAAGTCAATAACAACCTGTGCTTTTCGCAGCAAACCCACAGCGGAAATGCTGACTGAATACACAAGAAAAATAGATTTTCTGAAAGGACTTCTTGAGGCAGAGAAACTGGTCAGTGGCAATATTTTACAAGTTCATCATTTTCAAGATTACTGGCATTTTCCACATTATTGCCACTTTAATATTCATGGCAGTACTTTCTCCTGTTCAGACAGTTTTTTGATCTCATGTCGTTGCTGTCCTCGTTCACAGTCTTCACCAACAGAAAAAGCTTTAGCAGTTCCTCGCCCCCGGACGAACACCCACAATAGCCAATGAGAGGATGCCTGTCTCTAAAACTGTCCACATGCAGACGAAGGCCCGGTGTACAGGAGAGATGAGGGACAAGCTGCTTGGCACGGTAGGATGAGATGTACACGGTTGAGCTAAAATGCAGAGTGGTCAAGATATAAGGTTCACTACTGAGATTTAAATGCTGTAGAAATAAAAGATGATGGATGACATCTGCATTGTTTTGCTCACTACTTTCCTCGCCACTGTCGCACTAAATGCTTGCTCTTGGGGGATTTACTAGAATTGTTGGGTCCTTCTTGTATGTTATAGAGTGTGGTCTAGACCTACTCTATCTGTAAAGTAACTTGAGATAACGCTTGTTATGATTTGATACTATAAATACAATTGAATTGACTCCACCTCCAGATAGTAGTCCATTTACAATTTGTTCACCATTTCAAAGTTGGACAGTTTAGCCCCTAGGCTGCACTGCATTGTAGAGTTTGGCTTTCCAAATGAAATACTTATAATGTTTGGTAGAAAAACTAGATTTAAAGAATAAATAATTAAGGCCCTGTTCTGTCCAATTCACACATGTCCTTCTTTTGTGTCCTGTCCTTACAGGGGGTATCAGGCAAAGGTAAGAAATAGTTTTAATACAAAGGCATCTTAAATTCAGTGTCTTGACTGAAAAATGATACTTGATATTTAAACAGGCTAATCTTCTGATTGAGAGTGATATGATGAAGTTCTCCTTTCCTCTCTATAGACATGTCAGAAACCGACTTGCGAAACAGAAGGTAAAGCTGCACATATTATTTCTTGTCTCAAAGAACTAATGTATACTGTATTTATTTATTTATTGAGATACATATAGGGCTGTAACAAACCGTGATTGCTGCTGTAAAGTTCAGGCTCGTTCCAAGCTCTGTTAAATCATAAATCCCTCCTCACTGCCAACTGCTTTTCAAACGATAGCAAACTAGGAACTTGTATCACTTTTTGTTGTAACTGTGCCCAAAATCAAAATGTTAACCAGGCTGTCCCACCTTGTGCAGAGGTCTTCCTCTGGATGAGCGTCAGTCTGCTGCAGAGCTGGAGGCCGTCCTGCAGCACCACCACAACCTGCAGGAGAAACTTGCTGAGGACATGCTTCACCTGGCCCGCAACTTGAAGAACAACACTCTGGCAGCACAGAACATCATCAAACAGGACAACCAGGTAACTGCACAGACACTATCGCAGTATTCATCACGCTGTATTGACAACATTAGGGTTACTAAAATAACTTGACGGTGGAAAAAAGAATCACTTATATGAAGATGATTAAAAAAAAAAAAAAAAAGCTTGATTCAAATAGTTTGTCTTTAACCCTACCAGCCCTAAGGTCATTTTTACAGTTCATTGTCCGTCTGGTTTTATTTTCTAAAAAAGCTTGTAAAACATCAACCCTGTTGTCTACAGTCAATTTATGAACATCATTTTTTTCAGGAAAAACTGGGCTATTAGAATATTTGTGCTGCAGTGAGGTCACTTGAATGTATAAAAAGGTTGTATGACCTTAAAGACAAATAAATAAATAAAACGGAACATGAATCTCACAGATATATATTGATATCACAGACAGATCAATAAAAGCGAAGCCAATCTCCTGTCTAAATCAGTTCCCATATGTATTAGGAGTCACACTGTGAAGAAATAAACATTGTAACTTATACAGTTGACTAAATATATACAATTTTTTTAAGAATTTATATTTAATCCAAATGTTTTAGCCCGTTATTTAACCATAGACTGTTAATATTTACAGTAAATGGTTTTAACCTTTAATACGATTCACAATCTTGTTTTCCCCTCCAACACTTACTCAGTCTCGTATCTGCAGAAACCAAACACATTTTTTAAACGACTTCTTCTGTCTTTTATTTTTGCTCCTGTTGCTTGTGTCGTTCGTATGGTTTAGAGCTCTTACATTATATTCGTGCGGTTGCTGAGCTGAAAACTGATACATATAAGGTACCATGTACAATAATGAGAATAATCTGGAAAACATAACTAATGCTATAACTCTGGTTTACCATGGATATATGCATATATTTGCTACCAAACTTGGAGGCTTGCAAATATCCATGTTAACAGACTGGCTAGTGTTTGCTAACTTAATGCAAGCCAATGTTGCTGATAGCTACATTTAGATTTTGGTTAAACCATGGTACCAATCCTATTTTCTTAAGGTCAAATAACAACTGGTAAATATAAGGTAGCATGCACAATAAATGACAAGAAGAAAAATAAATAAATATGAAAAAAATATATAAATATTTAAAATACAAAATGTGAATGTAATTTCAACAGCAGCACGACCTTACTGCATAATAGTTGTCTTATCTGATGCCATCACTAGGCTGATTTAAGAATTGAATTTAGGCTGCTAGATTTAACAGTGAGCTCATTTCATTGATACCACTTGATACCAACAGATTCATTTCTTAATATTATTGATATGGAAAAACTAATGAAAAATCTATTACATAATGTTTGTTTGACAATATGTCTTAGTGGAGAAGAACACAGGCAAGGAGTGAATGAGACAGACATGAGGTCGGCGATGGCATCACGTAGAGATGAGACCAGTGATGACATCAGGTAGGAGTTCTGTTAGACCACACAAAACTAAATGTCCAGTATGGTTTGAAATTGTCGCTGCATACCCCTCTGACACTGGGTAGTTGCGCCACTGACCGTGACTGATATTGGTATGCAGCTGTGTGAACACTGACCTTATTGAACCAGCCAAAGCTTTTTTTTGCCAATAACCTCAGTCTTACTTTATAACTGTCATACCTGCTAGTTGAAGTTGAAGTGTCATCTTGTTGCAGGTATTGATGATACTAGTGTGACTTGAAATAATTGTACACCCTGACTCAACCATTCTCCAATTTAGAGGAGATTAGGTATTCCTCATCTGACTCTTATTGGAAATGTGTTAAGATTTGGGGTCCCTTTATTGATTATATCAGAAGGCAAATAAACTCAGCTGTAACTTTATGTACGTGGATTTGCGTCCTTCTGACAGTGTAGGAAATGTAAACATATTTGGGGAGCAACTTTTGCGTCAAGTATCAAAAAAATCTTGGGGGACACTTTAAAAGTCGTCATTAGTGCACAAAGTTAGCTGTTATATGTAACCGCTCTGTTTAAGTGAGTGTCTATTAGACACTGAGATGGAAATTGAATAAAAATAAAATGATGGCTTAAAGCAACACTATGTAACTTTTCCTGCTTCGGCCCTCCTACAGGTTGTCTCATTGGAACTACAGCTAGTTGGAACTACAACTAGCTGTAGTTCCAACTACAGAACTACAGAACTACAACGAGCTGTAGTTTCTTACACTGTGACACCCATCCGGTCACAGCCTGCCTGAGCCAACTAGACCTGGACCCTGTGGTTATGTCCCATTACACACACACACACACACACACACACACACACACACACACACCTACTTCTGTTTCTCACACTCACTCATGGATTTATACTCACACAGATTCTGAGAGCTTGCCAGGGTGTGTGTATATTTAGAGGGGGGTCATGTAGTGTTGGTACAGCAGCAGATACAAGTGGTTTTAAACACTCGGACCTCCTCTAATCCCAAGCATGCTGGTTGCTGTCGTCATCATCACTCGGGACTGGCACCACGCTACTGGCTACAAGTCTGTCCACACGTCTAAGCAGCCAGAATAAATAAATAAAGGCAAAGGTGAAGGCCTCTCACTACTTCCTGCCAATCTACATCATGATCATCATTATGTGTAATGACTTATTAACCTCTCACCCAATAAAATCAGGTGTGATGACTGTGGCTAATTCTTTTTTACCAATATTATTGTAATTTCTCACCCCAAAACATGTCATTTTGGCAAAGTCTATCATGTTACTGTTTTATCAACATCAACTACAGTATAGACCAGACTGGTTTCATGTTTTCATGGTTCCACTGACCCATCCTGCAATAAATGTGATGGTAGAAAGTGAAGCACATAGAAAATTAAATGCAGAGCTCCCTGACATCTCTCACATATTACACATTTGGGGATATATATAAATGGTCTGCAGCCTATGAAGGAGGTCCAGCCCTTTAAAACACTACAGTGATTAAGGACTATAAATATAAACTTCACCTGACTTTGAAGTGTGTCATACAGTGCATGTTAAATTGAGTCACTGGATAACATGACATGGAGGCTATTGAAAAAGAATTAGGCATTTTCCATACAAATATTTATATTAAATTGAAAAAAAAAAAACATAAAACCCATATAAAGATGTGTGTCCTGTGTAGTGATACAATTTAGTGTTAAATTTGTCACTGTGTACAATAGATGGAAGTTATTGAAAAAAAATCATAATGTTTAATTGAAATAGCCTATTTATGTAAAATAGAAAAAACACTCAAATACTATATATATATATATATATATATATAATTATATTAATGAAGAACCACACCTTCCTACAGGCCACCACAGCCACTAACTCCTAGTGGTTGGAGAGCCAGCTTGGAGGTGTATAATCTCCCCCTACTGGACTGGATATGGAACACTAGATTGACAGTAAAAAGGAACATCTAAATTGTCTGTTAAATCTGTAGGAATTTTAACATAAAAGACTTTTTTTTTTTCACTTACTTATAGAGAGAACAGAACCATTATCAAAGGGACACAAAATAAGAACTTGGAAATGTATTTTGATCTATTTCTGTCTATCCTAATGTCATTTGTGTCTTGATTTGTGTCTGAAAGTGTAAGATATTACACTAGAGAGTACCCTTAACATTTGTCAAAATGCCACAAAAAATGATAGAGTCAGATAGCCTACAATACCTATTGCTGTTAGTCCCACAATGCAACACTTCACCGTTGATAGATGCATACATTGCAGTTGTAGGCCACCATTGTGCAAATTGATGATGATTCAGAAGTATCTAAAAATGGAATTTACTGCTAGTTCTCTTAATACATCCATGGTTCTCACTAGACAAATGAATGTTTAATGAGTAGTGAAAAAGTGGATGAGGGACCACACTAACCGTATCCTGTGTTAGTATAGGCTATTTAACTTTATGACACAAAACTACAATGTTGCTAATTTTATTTTCATTCCTGAATGGTAGAAGTTGAACAATGTAATTAAAAGGTCTATCATGTAAAATAAATATCACTTCACGTTAAAAATGAAACATGTTACGGAAAACATGTACCGACATTGATTGACCATTAAAATAGTTTTAAATGACACGCTCCAATCTTATCACACTTCATCACGTCATCAGTCTACTGTCACCATGGCAACGACTAACCTACTCTGCCTGAGTTAGCCAGCTACGTATCAAAACAAAACAGTATAACGTTCATCAACATTGCACTCACACTACATGCCTAGCTACATAAAACAGTTACAGCAACACTTTTCACCTTTTAAAATAATCACACCAAAACCAAACATATGTAGAGATAAAAACAAAATTCAGTGTTTGACAAATGTTTTATTTACTATTACCTTTGCAGTGTAACGTAATATCGTTTAAGTTCCCACACAAGTTCCAGAATGTGAAGCTCAAACTGACGCAGTATATTATTCGAACTAAAACAACAGTTGAGCTTCCCAGACATTTATATTTAAATTTTCAACTAGCAGTTGAAAGCCAGACGTATTGCATATTACGGAGCTGATTTCAAGTGTGAAGGCGGCGTTAACGACAACCAGGTAAACTCAAAGGTGATAACTAAGACATAATACAGGTGGACAGCAATTTAACCGTAGCCAAGTTATACTTGTTTCTCTTGTAAGTGATTTTGCCACAAAGTTGAAGTTCCTAATTGGGTCACATAATCGGACGATCTGTTTAACGTTAGACGCGTGAACGTTGATGTTAATGAGTTTTACTGCACCAATTAATTTTACTGAAATATATCTAATTTTAGTTTGGAAAACGGGCAAGGATGGCCTTGTATTAGCTAATGGACTGTACAAGTTTTCTTAATTGTAGCTAACGTTATAACGTTACAGTAGTCCGACGCGCGATGCAGCTGTTTGAACTGCTAACCCTAGCTAACGTTAATGCTAGCAAACGTTATTTCAACTTGACCAGTTGTCTAGCTAACATTATGGGCTAGCTAGCAGCCGAAAAGCTATGTGCGTTACAGTAACGTTAACCAGCTAGCTAGCTAGTTAATTAACGTTAGCCTTCAAAGTCGTATAATTACCTTAACGTTACACGTTTTGGTTAGCCAGGACTTAAAACTAGCATTATAGTAACGTTAGCTGACGTTACTTTGTCCTAACCTTAACTTATTTTTGCTCTTCTGTGAGTTCAAAGCTGTTTCTCTGTAAAAATTAGCAACGTTACATTTCAATGGGAAATAGTGTACTTTTTACTACATTTATTTTACAATTTTAGCATACCTTAGCTAGCTACATATTGAGATTCAACGTTAATATGCAATAAACCTGATGAACTCATGAAATATGATGCATACCAGTAAACTTAAAATGCTACTTACACATTGATGCATGACTGAGTAATTATAATCTAAATATCTAATATCATATATAACAGTGTAAGTTTTCTGCATTATGTGACAAGTAATGCATTACTTTTTACTGGTAATTAAGTGTTTTTATATTGCAGTATTGCTACTTTTACTCAAGTAAAGAATCTGAATGCTTCCTCCACACATAAAATAATAAATACATATTTAAATGAAATAAATAAATGTATTTCTCACATAACCTGCTGTCTAACCATACAGATAATTATCTTTTGTGTTGAGGCTTTTAGCCAACATTCGTTGATATGATGGTGTATGGAAATTTATTTGTAGTTCCCACATCACTGCCAAATTGCATTTTCGAAAACAAAACAGCAACATATATTTTAGAAACAATAATGTCCCAGTTACTTGTTTTATTTGTGCATTTTTTTCTTGTCTGTCTCTCCGTCCCTTTCTCCTTTCTGATTGTCACCTGCCTGTTTTCCCTCTGTTTATCCACTTCCTCTCTGCACCTCTGTTTGAACTCCCTATAGTGCAGTGGTTCCTAACCTTTTTCCTTGGCGCCCCACCTACTTATGTCTAAGAAAAGCTGAGCCCCCCCTCTGAAACCAAAGTTGAGGTAACTTTCCCTTACTTTCTTTTTTGATACAAAGGAGTTATCAGCACTTTTACGTTTCTCCGCCATGTTTCGTTCATAAAATAGTGATGCCGTGGCGGCAGGAAAAACGAGGATGATAGCAGCTAGCAGCTAGCAGCTGACCTGATGACAGCAGGGTCCCAGGTTAAGAGGTCCCGGAGGTTTGGCCTACTAAGTAGCCTGCCTACAAGTTTAAGCGAGACCAAAAATATATAGTTTTTATACAGACTTTTGTATACATTATATATTCTAGTGTATTATCATAATTTGTTTAACATGTGCAAATATTTTTTTTTTACCTCAACCTCAAACCAGATAAAGACTTGCGCCCCCCCTGTGATCTTTGCCGCCCCCCTTAGGGGTCCCCGGACCCCAGGTTCGGAATCACTGCTATAGTGTATCTGTGCTTGAACATCATGACTGACTTTGAGAGACAGAAGGAGGAGCAGCGGCGGGAGGTGGCAATCGCTATACCATTACAAGAAGTTGCCAACCCACACCCGCAGGAGGAGCAGCTGCCCTACCCGACCCTGGCCCCTGTAGCTGTCACCTGCTTAAAACCGTCCAGAAGACTCCGTAACTGGTGTCTGCAAGTGGCCTATAGCCCATATCCTTTCCTACTGCTTGAAGTTTAGCCTTGTCTGACACCAAAGACCAAATATGTGTTGTAATAATAATAATAATAATAATAATAATAATAATACAAACTTGTGTAGATATCATACCAATATATTTCTGAATGTATCTAGAGGACATACTCACCTGTCTAGCTGTGGCATATTACAACATTACAAGATTGTATAAATTGATTTGGTCATTATTAGTTATTGTGTCCCTGTGATTATAGTACGTAATCATCTATACTCTGTTGATGAATAATATGAATGAATGAATAAATATAATCTTATCCTATGTGTTTTGACCTTAACCTCTTCCTCCACATGGTTTGTGTATTTGACTGTAGCGATGATCCTCTTCAGGTGTGCAAGTTTGTCCTACTACAAGCCAGGTGAAATGAAGAGCACCATGCAAGAGGTTAGTGTGACCCTTGGTGTGGATTTTCCAAATCCTTGCAAATCCTTACTCTCAATGAAAACATACAAACAACATTGGTTAATACTGATGACCTCAATTTATATTATTGCAGTGTGGCTAGATATCTGTGCTGTGAATCTTTCATTGAATACATGGTATATTTTTGTGTGGAAAATGGTTGTCTAATTTTTAAACAGATTATATTTTTAACCGAAAGACTAAGGTTCAAGTTCAATAGGTTTCACTCCAGTCCTTCAGTTCTGGCCTGGTTGAGTCACTTTTCTGCTCTTGAAACAGGTCAACTGGGCCAAATATTGGACAGAGAAAGTGGCCATATCACACCATATTTGAGATCACCTAAATTACATAACATAAAAGGCGAATGATAACCGATTGTATATAAAATACCTCTTTTATATACAATCAATTGAAAATGTCCCTCTGTATTGATGAGTAAACACAATAGTACTTTTGTATGTTAGAATTAGCATTGTTGTTTCTACTCTGTTTAACTGTATGTTTTTCTTTTATTGTGTATGGCCAGATAGTGGATGCCTTGATCTTTATCTACTTTATTGTGGAAATGCTCATCAAGATGATGGTCCTGGGAGTCTTTGGCTATAGAGGGAGTTACTTTAGCAACAACTGGAACAAGCTGGACTTCATCATCAACTGTGGAGAGTTAGTATTCCACAATGCCTTTCTGTTTTTTCTTCCATCTGCTGATAAACAACAGCAGTCACCTTAGGGAGACATCATATTTAATGTCTCAGTTTCTCCTGTGTTTAAAGACAACATACATAATAATTCACTCACAAATACAGCAAGGCTCTTAGTTTAAAACCAAAAAAAACCCCAAAATGTTTGGACAGCTTTGGTCAGACTGGCCTGACTTTTGCTTATATTTTAGAGAAGGAATTCCATAAAAAAAAAGTTTTTTAACCGTCAGCATCTCATGGCTTGTTTATGAACAGTTTTCATATTTAGCATTATAATGCTGTACATTTTGATTTTTGTAAATGAAATAACACAAAATGAAACTGTTGTCCCTGTTTCTGTCTGCAACTGTCCCTTCAGGATGTTGGATTTTATCTTGGAAAACTGTGGCATCCACTTCCAGTTCTGTCAAGTGCTCTCTCCGTTGCGACTCATCAGCAGAGTACCAAGTAAGTCGACATTTCAACATTTTGCATTGGTCCTCAAAACTTAGTTTTCAGTGTTTCCAAACATACTACCTACAACAAGTGCAATATGTAGTCATTTTAATATTGATAATTTTATGAGTGAAAGCTTTCACTGTGAATCTTTCAACAGATGAGCACATGGTAGTCCTCCATCCAGATATCCGTTGTCATTCCGATCAAATTCACCTCAGCCAGAATGTAATTTAGCTGCTCAACCAGCTTTGTGCGTTTCTCTGTTGCCAGCTCACGGCACCGTTTTGACACAGTGGTGGGTGGGGTCAGGCAGGACGTCTTTCGCTGCCACTGAACCATATGTAGCACCGACGTTAAAGGGGTGATAGAATGATTATATAGGGTATTTCACACTGTTCCTTAAGGTCTCCTAATAGGGTATGTAAAATTGGTTGGGCTGAAAATTGCCCGAATGCTATTTTATTATATTAGGCCCTTAACTACCCTGTGAATATGGCTCTATTTGGAACAAGAGCTTTTCTTCCAAAAATGGTATGCTCATGAATATTTAGATTAGGGCTTTGACTTTTGCCCAAAAATCATATTCGAAGTTCGTTTGTTTATGAATATTAATATTCGAATATATTCGAATATTTATTAATAATATTTTGACCATTAAATGCCTTCAGTAAGGCTTATATTGGTTTCAAACTTCCTATATGTTCTGCCCACCAGAGGGCAGTGTATCAGTCAGTAGGTGTGCAATGATGTTGTTAGAAGAAAAACACACTGCCACCACTGTTTTTTTTTTTTAAATTAAAAGTCAGACCCTGGATTAAACACAAACAATATGCTTTCAACAGGAAGGTCGGATATTTCACCGTAGCCTACGTAAGTGGTCTGATGTTCATACTTTTGCGCTGGTGTGTGCGTCGAGCCGCGTGTGTGTGTGTGTGTTGTGAGAGAGTGACGGTGAGTAGCGACTCTATAGTCTTAGTGAGAGAAACAAAGTGTCTCCTCTGTTCTTTCTGACCACGGTGGGAAATCTGTAGCAGGAGAAGTTAACCCTCTCCTTGATTTTACGTTGTTTATGGAGAAGGAGAACCAGGAAATGAGTCGGGGGAAATGCGCTACCAAGCCGCGGCCGAGCGACGTGCGTCGCCGCGACGTGTTTACATTTTGAAATGCGTGAAAAAGCGTCGGAATCTGAATTGAAAACAAGGTTTACAAGCAAACACATTAACAAAAAAATAATGCCCATAACAGGTTCGAAATTCGAATATTAAGGGCTGCCTAATATTTGTTCGAATATCAATATTTTTTTTAATATTCGAATTATATTCGAATATCGAAGTTCGGCGTCAAAGCCCTAATTTAGATGAGCTGCGTGCTGATTGGTTTGAGTGAACCCCATAGAAACACATTGGAGACGAGACAGCAGGTCTCATATTTCAGACACTGCAAAGTTATACGTTGTTTGTCGGGCTATTTCGTTATTAAATTCACTTCTGAGACTTTTTTATGCGAGAAATCAACTATATAATGCTCAAATATGTCAATATGTCAGACTTTAGGACTACTACTTTTCTGGACTACTGGGGCTCGGGGCTCCGCGGAGCTGGCTGGCTGCCAGCTGCCGGCATAACTAGAGTATACTTAGTTTGAATTTCGTCACGCCACTTATATAACATATACCCAAAGGTCTTATAAAGCTAACAATGGTGTCCGATTTCAATTGAATGCATTTTTGTGAACATTAGCTAGGGATTTCGTTAGCTGCTACTGTCCCTTCAATCCTATGTGTACAGATCGCGGCTAGTTAGCTTCACTTTCGGCATAATTAAAGTGTATTTACAGTTTGAATTTCGTCACGCCACTTATATAACATCTACCCCAAGGTCTTATAAAGCTAACAATGGTGTCCGATTTCAATTTAATGCATTTTTGTGAACATTATGGATTTCGTTAGCTGCTACTGTCCCTTCAATCCTATGGGTAAAGATCGCGGCTAGCTGCAGGCCCTGGAGCTCCATCAGGGCCTCTGCATTTTGTAGTCCAGTAACCCAGAAACGGTGACTTTGCGCGGGTATGGAGCGCCGCTGGCTTCCCTTCGTGACGGAGATCCAGCTAGCTCACAGCGAGTCTATGAAGTAGGACACGCCGGGTGGTGAGGCAGCACCGGCCGCTTTCACGAAGCCCGCTGAGCTCCTGCTGAACTGCGACACACAGTCGGACAAAATTTGCAATTAGCCATCAATTTTCATAAAATGGCCCATATTTGACCTCTACATAGTTGATTTCACGCATAAAAAAGTCTCAGAAGTGAATTTATTAATTAATAATTAATTAAATAGCAGACCTCTGGAGATCTGCGTGACCTAGCTAGATTCAGAAGACTAAGCTGACCTCAGGTCAGTGGTGTAGCCTATGCAAATGTTGGGGCGTGACAGAGACTAGGAGTTGAGATGCTTACGTCAACTTTTAGCTTTGTTCAGATTCGCCCGTTTTCAGCGGCAGTTTCAAAATGTGAGATTTGCAGAGGATAGGGGTATCAATGGGATTTTGACATGTATGTCCTATTTAACCACGAACTGTCGTTATTCAACTATGACAAGGCAAAATCGGTTTTGCATTCTATCACCCCTTTAAAAAGCTGCTGGGCCAACTCAATGAATGAGTTATCGCGCTGATGTGACCGAGCCCGACCCGAACCCGAACATCATTTCTAAATATCTGTCCGAATCCATCCTCTAATAAGCATATATTTCAATGAGATGGCTAAAGATAGATTGATGTTGAACAGACAGACACAACTAGCCACATAAATTGTGAGTTCAAGTCCCAGAGGATAAAAGTATTATTAATCTGTACGTTATGCTGGCCAGTATAACCAGTATGTGTATGTAAGTGTACCTGTATGATCCAAGTTTACCATGTCAACAGAGTTTGAAACATGGTCAACTATCTGTCATGTATGTTTACTTTACACAAGTGAACAAGTCATGTGTGTGTGTGTGTGTGTGTGTGTGTGTGTGTTTGTTTGTTTGTTTGTTACAAAGTTTCAGTCAAAATAACTTCTGACGGCATCTTTTTGTGTACATCTGTGTAGGTATGCTGGATGTGGTGACAGTACTCTTAGGCATCGTGCCCATGCTGGCAAATGTTCTGGTCGTCTACATCTTCGTCATACAAATCTTTGCCGTTGTGGGAGTCCAGCTGTGGGCGGGGCAGCTGCGCAACCGCTGCTTCCTGGGAGAGGACATTCCCACGTAAGGAAAATGCTTGTTCTGCTTTTGCAGCATTTGCATTTTATCTCTTCTCTCTGAGCTGCACTAACAATAACCAATTGTCAAATAATCTGCCAATTATTTTCTTGATTTATTGATTATAGTTTGGTCTATCAATTGTCAAGAAATTGTAAAAAAAAAATGCCCATGCTAATATCCCAGGACCAGAGGTGAATTTTTCAGAGAGCTTGTTTTTGCTGACCAACAGACAATATATATAGTAAATGTAGAAATAGAGTTAAAGCAATATCATGATATTGATAATAATGTGTTTCCTTTTTTAATGTATTAAAAGGCTTAGCAAGGCACTAACTAACATCAAATAATAATTATTGTCTGATATCTCACTGATATCAGGTTTTGGTATGTCTTCAAATTTCTCAATTATTTACTCTGTTGTATATGTATCATATATATGTATATGCATATATCAGTGTTGTAGTTGAGTCACCAACTGTTGAGTCTGAGTCAAGTCTCGAGTCCCCAGTGTTGTCCAAGACCGAGTCGAGACACCATTACCTGTTACACATAATTTAAACATAAAAGTAGTCGGAAACATCATCCAACTTCCGAGTCCTATTTCATGAATTTGAGTCCGATTTTATAAAATCCTTTTATAAAGTCCAAGTCATTAGTGCTGGAGTTCAAGTTGAGTCACATGTCCAGAGAATAGCGACTTGAGTCCGAGTCTTGGACTCAAGTACTCCATCACTGGCATATACAGTACTGTGCACAAGTCTTAGGCAAGTGTGGAAAAAATGCTGTAAACTAAGAATGCTTTCATAAATATAAATAATGATTGTTTATTTTTATCAATTTACAAAATGCAAAGTGAGCGACCATAAAAACATCTAAATTACATCAATATTTGGTGTTACTACCCTTAGCATTCAAACCAGGATCAATTCTTATAGGTACACTTGCAAAAAGTCAGGGAACGTTGAGCATCGTAGACACAGTGGTCGGCCAAGGAAACGTTAGTGCAGCAGATGAAAAACACATCAAGCTTATTTCCCTTTGAAATCAGAAGATGTCCAGCAGTGCCATCAGCTCAGAACTGGCAGAAACCAGTGGGACCCAGGTACACCCATCTACTGTCCGGAGAAGTCTGGCCAGAAGTGGTCTTCATGGAAGAGTTGCAGCCAAAAAGCCACACCTCCGACATTGAAACAAGTGCTCAAAACAACTCAACTATGCACGAAAACATAGGAACTGGGGTGCAGAAAAATGGCTGCAGGTGCTCTGGACTGATGAGTCAAAATATTTGGCTGTAGCATAAGACAGGTTGTTCGCCGAAGGGCTGGAGAGCTGTACAATAATGAGTGTCTGCAGGCAACAGTGAAGCATGGTGGAGGTTCCTTGCAAGTTTGGGGCTGCATTTCTGCAAATGGAGTTGGAGATTTGGTCAGGATTAATGGTGTCCTCAATGCCGAGAAATACAGGCAGATACTTATCCATCATGCAATACCATCAGGGAGGCGTATGATTGGCCCCAAATGTATTCTGCAGCAGGACAATGACCCCAAACATCCAGCCAAGGTCATTGAGAACTATCTTCAGCGTAAAGAAGAACAAGAAGTCCTGGAAGTGATGGCATGGCCCCCACAGAGCCCTGATCTCAGCATCATCGAGTCTGTCTGGGATAACATGAAGAGACAGAAGGATTTGAGGAAGCCTACACCCATAGAAGATCTGTGGTTAGTTCTCCAAGATGTTTGGAATAACCTACCAGCCGAGTTCCTTCAAAAACTGTGTGCAAGTGTACCTAGAAGAATTGATGCTGTCTTGAAGGCAAAGGGTGGTCACACCAAATATAGATTTGATTTAGATTTATCTTCTGTCAGTTTACAGCATTTTTTCATACCTGCCTAAAACTTTTGCACAGTACTGTATGTGTATCAAATATAACATGACCCACTGTATGTACATTTTCTTTTTTTCAACACATAGCACAAAAAAACTGTCGTGAAATCTAGTAACCATGTCATGTCATGTCATGATGTCGAGTGTATTAATTTCTAGCGTGTAAAAACTGTTGTTCTTTTTTCTATCCAGAAAGTACAACGTGTCCTTAAATCCATATTACATGAACAAGTATGGTGAAAAACTCCCATTTATCTGTTCGCCTGATGGCAAGAGCGGGATGCAACGCTGCCATGATGTGCCACCTTACAACATAAATGGGGAAAACTGCTCATTGGCTGCTCACCACTATGCTTCAGCTGTAGATGAGCTTGTCTCTACGGTGGCTGGGGCCAGTGCTAACGCCTGTGTCAACTGGAACATGTACTACAATGTCTGTCGGCCCGGGGACCACAACCCTTACATGGGAACAATTAGCTTCGACAACATTGGCTACGCCTGGATAACCATATTCCAGGTAACAAGGGCTTTTACTGTACATGTTCAGAAACATTTTAACTAAACTTTTAACTAGGAGCTTATTAAAATGTTGCCACATAATAATCATTTATTTTTTGTCACTCTCTGTCTACCTCCAGGTTGTCTCACTGGAAGGATGGGCGGAGATCATGTTTTATGTTATTGATGCTCATTCTTGGTGGAGTGTTTTATTTTTTGTACTCGTCACTGTTGTGAGTAGCCACTTGTCTTTGTTTTAGTTAACAACCATAGTATTTGACCGTGTTCCTATGTCTCAAAAAACAACTTCAGAATTATGTTTTGGTATTCTTCCATACTGGTAAATCTGGGCTACATAATGATCTGTAACTCTGGTTTAATAATTTCAGTAGCAACTATAAAAATCCAACAGAGGCAGCAAAATACATTGAAACTCCATTTTGATTTGGTCCTCAATATCAGTCCCAATGCTACACGCACTAATGTGGGTCTTTTTTTAAATAGACCCACGCCGAACCCCTGTAGCATTCAATGAACCTACAATCAATGAAACACACATTTTCACTGTAAGCCTGACTCGCTGCAGTTCTTAAAATAAACTGGAGAAAAAGCCATCTGTTAACTACAGATTTTAGTTAGATCCTCACATGTTTATGTAACACATTGTTTTACATACTCTGATGTAGAAAAATAAATAAAAGACAGACATAACCACCCTTAACTTGTCAACTTGAGTTGGGCCACTTGTAATGCTGTCATTTAGACAGAATTGTTTAAAAGCTTGTTGCGCTGCTCCTGAAACAGACTTATTGTTAACACTTAAATTAAGTAGCTAAATTAAATTGAGGGCAGTAATGGTTAAATCGATGGTACAATTATCTCAAAGCAGTTTTCGAACCCTTGCTCTAAATAGCAACTTGTTACTTCCCCACCAGATGGGCTCCTTTATCATGATGAACGTGTGTGCAGTCGTCATCGCCACCCAGTTCTCGGACAACATGAAACAAGAAACAGCAGAGCAGAGTGTCGGTGCTGTGGCTATCGCATGGCTCTATGGCAAGTTAACTGGATGGCTGCAGGGGATCTCCCGTAAATTCAACAGGTCAGTCACTGTATAAGATCTATATACAACCTGGAAGTCTTTTAAAGTAGCACTTACAACACTTTGTTGTGTTTGTGGTCAGATTTGTAGTTTGCAGTAATATCTGTGTGTATAACGGTAGAAGATTATGTCAGATGCATTATTCCCTCATGCTCAGGATGAAAGTAGATATAAATGCTTTCTTATGTTGTAGTACATGTAGTACTCGTTCAGGCAAAAGTTGGAAGCCTCTAGGTAGAAAAATGCCCTAAAACCTATGCCCCGAGTTTGAAGTTAAACGTTCTCTGATTAAATCTTCTTTGATATTATGGGGTTCCATGCTCTGAGCATGGAACAGTTGAGTTTGCATTAGTTAATTTGTGTTTCTCACAATTGGACACCAAAAATGTTGAGAGCCCATTCCTAAAAGATGCAGATTCAAAAGCAAACACACGTCACACGCATGGACATTACCAGAGCAAAACATGTCTTAATTTAACCTGACAATTGACAATTGTTATTCATGTCCTTTTACCGATAGACTTCATAACAAGGTGCATCCTCATGGCGGCAGCAGCAGGATTGATGACCCAGTGGTGAGACTAGTCAACAACTTTCTACAGAACCGCCAGCAGCAGCAGCATTGTTGCCTATGTTAACTGACTACCTTTCTGTGACAGATCTTTCAGGTCTGGAGACCATTCATGCAAAAACTTAAGAGGACTGTCAACAGTAAACTCTTCGACCGATTGATCATGTTTGCTGTTTTCCTCAATATTGTCACCATAGCCATAGAGCATCATGACCAGGTGAGGAGCAAAGTGTTTCTGTCTGCTTACTATTTGTCTACGTCTCTGAATTTAATTTCAGGTGTGTGAGGTGAATGATAGACTGAGCAATTAAAAGGTTCAAAGCTTAACAGCAGTGGTTTGATGATAGTATTTTGTTATGCTGGGGATTAACAAAGATGCTTTTTAAATTCTGCCCTAATCTTCCAACATTAAGAACCCCAAAGGGAATACTAGAATAGTAACTACTTTACTTTTCTTTCCTTCCTTCCTTCCTTTGCATTTCCACTTTCTTTTGCTTCTTCTCTCCATCTATACCCCTTCCTCGCTTTATTTCTTTCCATCCTCTCTTCCTACAGCCTAAGAAGTTGACAGATATGTTACAGATCAGTAACATTGTCTTCACCATTATATTTGTTGTGGAGTTGGTCTTAAAGCTGCTGGCTCTCGCGTGGACATACTTTAGGGACTGGAACAACAGCTTTGACTTTGTCATTGTTATCATCAGGTAATTTGATCCCATGCAGTCTGACTTTATTGCTTTGTCCTGTAATACATGCCATTATTAAAATCCACATTATATCCCAATTTCCTTGTTTGGGGTTTGACTCTCATTGGAACCATGACACACAAAAACTGTTCAGGTATCACACAAAATTCATTGTTTCTATTATACTTAACACGTAATACTTAACACTTAATACTGAGTCAGTGGACAACACTGACTCAGTATTGTGATACTAGTAACTTGTGTTAGTTTCAGACTAGATTAAGTAATATAGTGAACACAATATAACCTATAACCTCAACATACACTATATTAAAGACATGGTTGTTTGTGGTTTTCAGTTTGTGGGAGATAATATCTAACGCAGACGGCCGGTTGTCAGTTCTGCGTGCATTTCGTCTGCTGCGGTTTGTGAGGCTGCTTCACTTCCTCCCTTACCTGAAGAGACAACTGCTCGTGCTGAAGAGGACCATGAAAGAGGCATCCACACTCTGCATGCTACTGCTGTTTGTCATCTTTATTTTCAGGCATGTACACACACAAATCCTTCCTCCCCATGTGTCTGTCTGTAGACATCTAATGTCACAGCTAATTCCAAATGATGCTGTTCTATTACTATTATGATGATGATCACCCACAGGATGCATCTCAATGATTGCGCATGCATGTTCTTGGTACTCTGCAGTGTAATGGGTATGCACCTGTTTGGTGGTAAATATTACTACGAGACGCAGCACGGAGAAGTCATCGTTGAGCGAAAAAACTTTGACACCCTGCTCTGGGCCATGGTCACTGTGTTCCAGGTTAGTTTTTGACTTTATTATTCCATTCCATCATCATACAATTTGTGCCTCAATCTCTGTCTGTACTACTCTCTTTTAATAAATCTCTCAATCCAGATTCTGACTCAGGAGAACTGGAATCTGGTGATGTACAATGCCATGGCAACTACCTCCGAATGGGGCTGTATCTACTTTGTTGTGGTCATTATATTGGGAAAACATGTTCTTCTCAATATACTTGTGGGCATAGTGGTTCAGAGTTTCCAGGCTAGGGTAAGGACCTCTATCTTAGTTTTCTCCAAGAGCTAGCTGTTTTACACCAAACGTGGCTTTTAAGTACGGCACACTCAAACACTTACACCTATGCCAAACTCTATTTCCTGTTGTTGCAGCATTTCTCAGGTATGGATCAAGACTCTTCTCGCCCTTCCTGTGAGTCTACCAGTTCCACTCCGGAAATCTTGATCCCTGAAAACCCTGCACAGACAGATAACGATGACAGAAACGTAAGTTCCTAAGAGTGCAAACTGTGGTTTTAGAATCTATTGAGAGGTCTCTGAGATATAGTACTTGGTGGTGAGCGACTTGTTTGCTAATAGTTACAGTTTGGACACTTGAGGTGCTGTACTTGCTCAAACATACCCACCTTTGCTGTATTTCATGTTGACACAGGGCCCCTCAGGACCCAACCGAGGCCTCTCTCTCTCTGCTTGTTGGCCCAGCAGATTCAATGCGATTAACGCTGCCCCAGGAGAAGACTCTGCACCTACAGATACCAATGGGGACAATGTAAGTTCCTAAGAGTGATAGTTTAAGAAGTCTGGTTTGGGACGTGAGAGATTTTACAAGTGACATGATCAAAGCCACTTTGGTCTCTTTACCTATATTCTGAGCAGCATTTTGCTGGTATACCACCCCTCTGTAATGTTGCTGGTGGTTCTTTTAAGTATTTTCTTCATGCTTCGGATAAAGAGAGCCGGCTGATGTGTAACTCTTCACCCATGCAGAGATGTTTGAACTTGATCCAGAAAACGGTCAGCTGGTGCAAAGAACATGAAGAGTGGTCGTTCTATGTGTTTTCTCCACAGAACAGGTAAGCCCCCCCCACACACACACACACACACACACACACAAATTGCATTCTATGTGTTATGAAAAAGAATTACATTTACATGTAACTTGCAGAAACCATGTAACATGACATCTGATTGGATACATTTATATCTATACCAACGAGTTCAAGATGAGTCATCAAAATATTTTACTTTTTTACAGGAAGGGAAAGAGAGAGATTTTGATATAAAACACTCACAAATGTTACTTTGATACATAAGTTGCATACAGTATGCCAAAAGATGACTGAAGGACTATTACAGGGACATTTCACTGTCTCTTTTATTCCCTTGGTTTTCCTCAGATGTTTAACTAACTGTAGCTATTTTAAGTGTGTGTACGTGTGTGTGTGTGTGTGTGTGTGTGTGTGTGTGTGTGTGTGTGTGTGTGTGTGTTTGTGTTCAGGTTCCGCATCTGTTGTCAACGCCTGATCTCTCACAAGATGTTCGACTATATGGTTCTGGTCTTCATTCTCCTCAGCTGCATCACCATCGCTGTGGAGAGGCCTGAAATAAACCTTAAAAGCACGGTGAGACACCTACAATTATTGTTCCTCTGGAGAGGGATATACAGTAAACCCTTAACAAACAACCCTATCCTATCGGACACACACAAGCATTGTACGATAAATATTGACAGATGCACACACACAGTATGACCATACTACATGTAATCTGTGATGAGAGATGGCAAATGCAGTCACTGCAGACTTAGAAACACAAACTTACACAGTAAAGTTGGATGCTTTGCATTTCATGAAACAAATAATATGTAATGAGTTTGATTATTTGTGATACAAACAGGCACGTTAAAAAGGAATCTCACTCTTCCCTTTAGGAGCGTTGGATCCTGAATACGGCCGGTTACGTATTCTCTGCTGTCTTCTTTGTAGAGATGCTCTTTAAGGTAAACATCAGATTTTTGTAACCGTAGAGGTCTACTGTGAAATGGCGTTTATTATTAACTACAATGTTTTCTTTGTTCTAATGAATACAGTTACTTCATGGCTTCTGAGCTGTTGAATGAACTTTCCAACCCCTGCTGGGTTGAGATCAGATACGAAAAATAAAGACAGATGTATAAGAGAAGAGCTCACATTTATTTAACCGACACCCTGCCTTTGACAATTCTTATTATTATTTAGTTTAGTTATAATTTTGGACCAATCATTTTGTATCTTAAAATCTATTTTGTACGTCGGATTTTCAGGAGAATTTTAAAGAATCTGTAATACTGTATATTAAGTAATATGTTGGAATTGATGTGTTGTTACACCAGGTTATAGCTCTTGGTTTGCTGTTTGGGAAGGAGAGCTACTGCCGGTCTGCCTGGAATGCTGTGGATGGTTTTTTGGTGATTCTGTCTTTAGTCGACATCTTAATCTCTCTGGCCAGTACAAGTGGAAAACATGTGCTGGGCGTGCTCAAAGTTTTGCGCCTGCTACGCGCAATGCGCCCGCTGAGGTACATCATTAATTTGTGTGTGTGTACAGTACCGATGATTGTTTTCTGTTTGTGTGGGTTGATACCAGTGCTTATGTACGTATACTGTTTTTGTGTCAGCATCCCATCTTATTTCATATTTGGGTCAGTTTGTGTTTGTACGTACATTTGCTGGTTGTAACAAACATCGGTTTGTTTATGTTTGTGTGTTCCAGGGTGATCAAGCGAGCCCCAAAACTGAAGCTGGCTGTGGAAGCCCTTCTCGCCTCGGTTAAACCCATCGGGCACATCGTTCTTATTTGCTGCACCTTCCTCTTTTTCTATGCCATTCTTGGGGTGCAGGTACTGTGGGGATGCACACTCACACACCCATGGATGCACGCACACACACACACACACACACACACACACACACACACACACACACACACACACACACACACACACACACACACACACACACACACAGCTTTCTTATACGCTGACTGACAATCAAGCTGTGGAAATTAACAACGTGACCCCTGGCCAGCACTCATAGTAAACACCTAGGAATTCACTCTTGTTATTCTTGGCATTGATAGTGACAGCTTTGATGCAGTTGGTAAAATAACACAACAGACATCCTGTCTCTGTCTTTTTCTTACACAAACACTGTAGTTGTTCAAAGGGAAGTTCTTCTACTGTGTGGGTCAGGACACAAGAAACATCACCAACAAGACTGAATGTCTGTCGGCCAACTATCGCTGGGAACGAAAGGTGTACAACTTTGACAGCCTGCCTCAGGTATGGACTAACGCACAGAGGATGAGACAGGGAGAGGGATGTAGGATGGATAGGAAAAGATTAGCATTCATGCCAGCATGTCCAAAAACAAATTAACTAGGTAGAAACTAGGAATTAAATAGATTCATCATGCTATTGCCATATTTTCAATTTAAAACAGAGGACTGAATGTTTATGGAGACATTGTACATTTAAAACAGTTTACATACGGTGAATCTGCGTACTGTGTGTTATTTACTGTTCCCTCGCCCTCAATAGGTTTTTCATCCAGAAGCAGGTTTTTGCAGACGTGATCACAGGGGTTTTGTTTTTGGGACAACATTGGATCACTTGTTGAGACTACTAAATATGCATCTGCTTTTGAAAACCACAGATTATTACAGAGAGAGAATTGTTTGCTAACATCGCACTAGCCAACGTGTTTGACTCTATGTTTGTTAGTTAGCATAATATCTCAAAAACTGCTTATCAGATTGCAGTAAAATTTGGCTTAATTTTCCCAGGTTCCTTGGTTCTCGCCTTCTTGGTACACACAATGTCATTTAATCGTCACCCAATATGGTTCATTTACCATATTAACCATTTTCGACTAACTGTAATGAATGTGTATTCTGTAACTAAACTTGAGAGCTAATTATATTAGGACCTGGATAATCACTTTGTGTTGACTTAACAGTTATTTCTGTTTCCCATTCAGGCTCTGCAGTCCTTGTTTGTAATGTACTCTAAGGATGGCTGGGTGAACATTATGTATGATGGCCTGGATGCTGTGGGAGTAGATGAACAGGTATTTTTGCTGGCAATGTGCCTGATTTATACTGTTTTACACTGTTATGTACATTGGAAAGGAAGCGAGAGATATTAAACGCAGGGGTTGTTTTGCCCTCTTAAGATGGCAGTGTAATAAATTTGTTCTTTATTTTTCATTTCTTATACACAAGAAAATAAAATCTGATCTCTCTTTTCTTCTCTTCTCCTCTCAGCCTGTAACGAACTACAACGAATGGATGCTTGTTTATTTCATCACCTTCATGATTATGAGCTTCTTTCTCCTCGACATGTTTATTGGTGTAATGGTGGAGACCTTCCACCAGTGTCAGCAGGATCAAAAAAAAGCAGCTTTACAAGTGTTACCACAAGAGGCCGAAGTATCACAGGACCAGTGCGAGGGTAAGGAGAATTAAGTAGGTTGTTAGTGATCTATTTTTCCAAGCATCACATTTCAGAGTCTACTGTAAAAAATGAAACTGAAAGCCTGGTTAGGTCACGCAAACAGTGGCTGATCACGAAGGTTTGATGCATGTATTGGGACAGGTCGTGTACAGTCATCAGAGCTGTATTGTTATAAACAGCTGAGAGCTGCAGCTGGAAATAATGTTGATGAGAGCGATGAGAATGAATCAAAACAAAGTTAATTAGCTGAAAGATGTTAAAATGCTGCTTAGGCTTTAGGGGAACTGCAGTATTGTTTGATAATTATCTGTGGGTGCATCACAACAAGCGACTCCTTTCACATACACACATTTGATCATTTTTTTGGGCATTTTTAGGCTTCTATTTTCACAGGACAGATGAAGACATGAAAGGGGAGAGAGAGGGGGAATGACATGCAGCAAAGGGCCGCGGGTCGGAGCCGAAACCCGCAACCGCTGCGTCAAGGAATAAACCTCTATCAGGGGTGTGATTCTTCGGAAATCCGGCTTTTCCGACCTGAAAATGAAGCTCTCGTAAATCATGCAAATCCGCAAATTTTTCGGGTCGGGGGTATTGGTAAACATAATGACCGGTCACTGCTGGCAACGTTTTTTGTGCCTCTGACTCATGTCTTTATATCACTCCACAAGTGGTCCATTAATTTGTCACGATGTAACTTCATTCAAAGCAGAGCTCCACCAAAGAGCCTGCAATCGTTGCGGAAGGTTATTTGAATACGAATTTTGGACGTGTGGGGGCGAACTCTCTTCTTACATACCTGCAAACTAGCTTTTCGGCGAAAATTGCCGTTTTGAATGGGAAAATGTCATCCACGTGAATCATTTTTCGTGTTTTTTTTTTTAGATCAACTTTTTATTGTTTTATATTTTTGAACAGACAAATACAACTGAACAAGGTGCTCCTTTTCAAAAAAAGAAAAAAGAAAATTATATATATATATATACACACACAAAACGGTGCTATATATTATATATATAGCACCGTTTTAAAAGTATCGTTTTAGCACCGGGAAAATGTTGTTTTCCCTTTGGGGGGGAGGGGGGGGTGTCACCTTTTTCAGCCCTTCTGAGTTTGCAGTTATGTTCTTAACTGAAGCCGTCTTTCTGCTGTGCTCCATTCACGTAGTAGTTTTACACTATGTAGGTTAAACTCTGCAATTAATCCACGGTTCACATGTATGTATGAACTGTGGTGGTCCGTTACGCTGTAGGCTATATTCAACATCACTGATTAAGTAGCCTAAGTCAATCCTACATTTTTCAACTTGGGAGCAAAACATGCTCCTTGGGGGAAAAAAGTTACCATAAAGCCCTGTTCATGCTAATTAAACAACTGGACCTTGGGGTAAAGTGTTGTTGTATCTGGCCCATGTCCCGGATGTGAAAGCCCCCTTACTGGACTACTGAATATAATAATATTCCATTATATTTTGTATTTTGAATTGTTACCAGCCATCAGAATTTAGTGATTTCCTTGCAATAAATATTGATATTTTTACCATAAATTGGTGCCTAAAAATGTATCAGAATGCAGGAATGGAAGTCTTTTACCCTCAGACCCCAGACCCCCTCCCCCCCACTGCTTTGTGTGTTCCCGCAAAGACAAATTCTGAGCAAGGAAAAACCCTGAAGTATAATCACAGACAGCCATAAAAAACACGTGCGTGCGTGCGTGCGTGTGGTACAAAGAAGAGAGAATGGGAGAAGGTAGTTTGTGTGAGGTGGACCTGGTCACCACAGACCCAAATCTTCTCAGCTGTTGCTACTGTCATATGCTGCACTGTCTCTTCATGTGGCACATTATTTATATTATAACAAGGTAATGCAATGTGTAATCAAGTGATGACTGATTAACAGTAATGTAAATGCTAAATGCCGTAATATCTGTTGATACTACAACAATGCAAAGTGTAGGCTCTTAACCTTGTAGTTTTGCACATATCATGTAAGACTCAATTTCTCCATTTCTTTGCAAAAAACTCTCCAGAAAGTGCCATTTAATGGTTTATTTTTCAAAAAAATGTCTTTTTTCATTAATGATTACTTTAATTGAATAGCATTTGAAAAAAAAATGGGGGGGGCTGCTGTCGCAGCGTCATGGGTGCAGCGTATATTTTTTTGCTTTTTTGTCCTTTGCCAATCACACCTATTCTCTATATATGTGCGCCTGCTCTACCAACCGAGCTATAACCCAGCCACGATTTTGATCATATCATATTTGATCTAAATGTTTTGAGTGTTTGTTACAAATTTCTCTCCCTTTCTCTGTCTGTGTTTATCTGCATATGTGTGTGTGTGTGTGTGTGTGTGTGCGCGCGTAGACATGCATGTTTCAGAGTCTGAGCAGATTCCATATTACGAACATTACTCCTCTACTCGTCGGTCTATCCACACTTTTTGTACCAGTAACTTCGTGGAACTCTTCATGGCTGCCATAATTTTCCTCAGTGTCTTAATGATGGCTTTCCAACATTATGATCAACCTCCGGTAAATACACACACACACACACACACACACATACACATACACATACACATACACACACACACACACACACACACACACACACACACACACACACACACACACACACACACACACACACAATCACTGAGTACGTCTTATAACTGATACCAAAAACAAATTTGCATTGACTGTGTGAGGGGATAGAAATAAACCTGTGTGTGTGTGTGTGTGTGTGTGTGTGTGTGTGTGTGTGTGTGTGTGTGTGTGTTTAGTATGTAGAGAAGATTACAGACTATTCCTACTATGTGTTCACCGTCATCCTGATCATCGAAGTCCTGCTAAAGCTTGTGGCGTTTGGCTTACTGAGGTTCTTACAAAGCAGGTAACACACTAGAATAAGTGAGAATTGAATGTCCTTATTTGCTTTTGAATGTTGGTATTGCTGGTGCCTAAAGTGTTGCATGACTTTGTCTGTATGTGTTTAGATGGAATCTGCTGGACATTGCTGTCGTCTTGATTTCCATAATCAGTATTATTTTACAAGAGATGGATATGTCAGACTCAATTCCCATTAATCCCAGCATCCTTAGAGTCTGTAGAGTACTCAGACTAGCACAAGGTATACACATACACACACTCGACAAAGGGAAATCTTTTTAGCTGTAAAGGTATCTTTAGGTGTCAAATGTCTAATTAAGTATGTGTGTGTGTGTGTGTGTGTGTGTGTGTGTGTGTGTGTGTGTGTGTGTGTGTGTGTGTGTGTGTGTGTGTGTGTGTGTGTGTGTGTGTGTTGTGTATGCTCATATACAAAGTTATTCACACAACTCCTGTGTCTCACTTCAGTGCTGAAGGCCAAAAAGATACGAGTTCTGCTGAAAACCATTATCAAGACGCTGTCACAGGTAAAACACTTTTTGTCCGATTCATTATAAATATAAAGTGACTATGAATGATTTTGTTTGCAGTATGCAGATTGTGACCATAATGTATCTGTTCATGCCCTGTTTGCAGTTACAGTGTTTTTTTTATTAAATTTGCATTTAAAGGAATATTTGACAGTGCTTTACAACTAAGGGTGTGACCGAAATTAAGTCACAATCTCCAACTTCGAATTAAAAAATGGAATCGTCGATGCTGCCACGCCCCCATGTCATGTCCAGTCGGCTTGCCAAGCGGAAAATAACACACGTGTTGAAGTGCTGTGAGTCAACCTCCTCTAATTTAGCTAGAGCCAGTCAAAAGATAGCATGGAAACTACAGATGCAGGAGACCCATCGACAGAACTTGAAACCCCTCTTTCACGGTGTGGAAGTATTTTGGATTTCCAGTGAGTTATGTTGACAATGTTCGCGTTGTCGACAAAAAAGCTACAGTTTGCAAGCTCTGCTATGTGCGTGTAACATATTCTTCCACTGGCAGCACGACTAACATGGCAGCTGTATTCTCAGTAACGTAACAATCTGCTAGAAACAGGTTTGCTTTAAACTGCTAAAATAGCAGTGATAGGCAGCACAGTTTGGCTTAGTTATCAATGCCGTTAGCATCGTGGCTAACACTTTTGTTTTTGCTAGCACCGTTAGCCTTTAAACAGAGCTGCTTCAATACACTTGTTAGATAATTGTTTCATTACAGAGTTCTCTGTTGATTTGTGTTTGTCACTGTGTGCTCGTGGTGGAAAATGAATGTAAACAGACAGTGGCGTGTCAGAAATGCAATGCGCTGGGACGTAGGTCCCCTTCAAGGCCAGGCTAATGTTGGTAGTCCCTCTAGTGGACAGAACGTGTAACAACAACCACATGCTTATAGTGGCATTGACAATGCATAAGCCTCAGTAGTGTAGTACATATTAATAACAGGCTGCATTTGAGCATTAAATCTTCGAATATTATTCAAATAATGGCATAGCAACCTGTGCTTTAAAAAAAATTGTGACCTTAGAATCGAAAATTTAAGCAAATCGAGGATTTGTAGAATCGTGACACCCCTATTTGCAACTAAACAGACACATTAAAGGGGTGATAGAATGATTGTATAGGGCATTTCACACTGTTCCTCAAGGTCTCCTAATAGGGTATGTAACATTGATTGGGCTGAAAACTGCCAGGTTGCTATTTTATGGGCCCTTATGCATCCCTGTGTTTTGGCCCTATTTGGAACGAGAGCTTTTCTTCCAAACATGGTTTGCTCATGAATATTTTGATGAGCTGCGCGCTGATTGGTTGAGGAACCACATACAGATACATTGGAGACGAGACAGCAGGTCTCATATTTCAGACACTGAAATGTTTCGTTACTAAATTCACTTCTGAGACTTTTTTACTGACGTCAAAAGGCCTTAGTCTCGCTGGCGCGCCAGGATTTGAGGTGCGCGAGCAGAGGGCGCGCACCACTCTATTTTTTTCAGCGGCGCGCGACAAAGTGGAAACAGGAGGCCTGAACGAGTTCGCCGACAACCGAATGCCAGGACTCTCAGAGTGACTGCAAGTCTCTCTTGTAAACTTACTGGGTTAAGATGAGTTCTTTTATGGTGAATGAAAGGCTTGATCCGACGAAGTAGGTCATCGAATCAAATCAAAGCATTGCCAGTTCTGCCGTTGTTTACCTTTTTCTTCTTCTTCTAGTCCTTAGAAATAGCAAAGTCGGTAGCCTTTCCTCATTAGCGCCACCTCTGTTCAGGAGAATAATGCAGAAAGACTGCAACTAGTGTCGCGACCACCACGTGCGAGTATAAACAGTTACGGTGATCCCATGACGTCACATTTGCACGCGCCAGGTTGGGAACGGCCAGCGTACTGAACGTTTAAGTGTCTTGCTCAGGGACACATTGGTTGATGTATCGCAGTGCAATCGAACTCAGGTCTCCCACACCAAAGGCATGTGTCATATCCACTGTGCCATCACCACCCCGGCATGGCATGTCTGTATTGATAGCCTGTCTCAAAAAAAGGCTTGTAGTTCCATCAAGTTGAGGTACATAAAGTTTGCTGTGTGGAGGATCTAATAGGCATTTTGATTTCAGGTTGGAAATATTTGTCTACTTTTTGCATTCTTCTTCTTCGTCTACGCTGCGCTGGGAGTGGAGCTCTTTGGCAGGCTAGGTCAGTCACACTACTAGCATAACATACACATACATCTAAAGGATTTTATTTGAAAATTAAACAACATGTCCATGGTGCATAAAAATCACTTCTGTATGTCTGTGTTGTTTGCCTCTGTGTCAATCAGAATGCACCGAAGATAACGTTTGCCTGGGTTTACATCGATACACCAACTTTAAACACTTTGGGATGGCCCTGCTCACGCTCTACCAAGTGTGCACCGGAGACAACTGGAGCGGGATTATGGCAGTATGTCCACACTCATGCATGCAGATACACACCAGCTCTATACATTTATTATACCCAAACCACTGAGAAAGCACTTTTATATGAGATCATCATAATGGCATATTTCAGTTAAATGCTTTAGTGTAACATTGGGAGTGTTTTAGTCACAGCAGGAAATTATTAGTAAATTACAGACCCATTAAATAAAGTGTTGCAATAATATTGTATCCCAACTTATAAGAAGTTGTTTGTTTTGTTTATTTTCTGAATGTTTTAATAGACATATTTTAAGTTTCTTATTGTCAGATTTAACGGTTACCGGTCAAGATTTCAGAGTAAGAAAGATTTTGTAATGGTGCCTCAGTCTTTGTGCCTCTTTTTTCATTTCTGAATCTTGATCTGTGCTTCTCAAGGACACATTGAGGCAATGCCGTCCAAACGATGATGGCTGTTTGAGCTACTTGTACTGGGTCTCTCCGATCTACTTCTCCACTTTTGTGGTTATGGCCCAGTTTGTGCTGGTAAACCTGGTGGTGGCAGCGATCATGCAAGCACTGGAGGACAGCCACGAGGTACAGTTCTTACAAATGCACAGACCAAGAAAGCACACAAACATATAGCCATCAGTTAATAACAACAGCTGTATAGCTTTGTTTTACGGGTCTGTAATGCCCCTTACATTTTATCAACGATTTCATGAAGTTTCCTGGAAAGAGCTATGTAATTTGGTACTAATTATAGGGAAGTATAGGGATTGTCTTTATTTTTTTCTACATACAATTAATTCCAAATTAATAGTGGTGCACAGAAGGTCAACTGAACATGAAAACATTTAAAATGTATAGTCATGCATGCATATATGAAGAGTAAAGTTTTCAATAATAAATGAAAAATGAATAAATAAATAAAAATGTAGCTTTTCTTTCAAGGAATTTCCTCTTAAAATCAACTCCAGCTTATAGTAAGTAAAAGTCAAAACAAGTAAGCACATTCTATTTTTTCTATAATAAGTACCAAATTAAATAAAAGAGTATTTTCTTGCTGTAACGTGTTATACAGACAGCATTGAGGACACATTTGCATCAGGATCAGTCAGTCAGTTTCAGGGTGAAAAAAATTAAACAGTGGGAACAATGTTGTTGTTGTTGTTCTTGTTGTTAGTCTGATTAATCCACTGAAAACATAATCCCCCCCGAAGACTGTTATAGGAGAACTCTGGGCAATTTTTACGTTAATCTTGATCGCTATACGTAAGTGAGTATTGTCGATATAAAAAAAAAAAAAACGAGCCGAATCGGTGCTAGCAACATGGAGCTGCTGCAGCTAATGCCGAGTGCTCCCACTTAGCTAGAACAGCAGTTTTGGGGGCATAAGATAAAGAGTGCCTTTGTGCCTCTTAACAGACACAAAATGCAATTAAAATGTCTCTGCAACATGAACAGGGCCCTTACATGACAACAAGATGCGTTTTCAACTCAGACACTGTTTAAATTCACCTACCCTGTTAGCTGCTATCTGCCGTCTGGGATGAGTGAGTGTGTTCAGCCAGGCTTCGGTAATAATCATCACGCAGCAGTTCTGTGTGTATTTGTAGCATATATATCCATTTTGTGTGCGATCCATCTGGCGTTGGTGAATAGTAGTCTCTGTACTGTGTGTTAGTTTATTTCCCCCTCAAAAATAGGTAATTGAGCACTGTAGTGGTTATGATCATATCAGTGACTATGTAACTACATGGAAACGGGCCAAATGATGCCTGTTTCTTGTAAAGTAATGGCGTTTTTCCATTACATGGTACCTGCTCGACTCGCCTCGACTCTACTTGCCTCGACTCGACACACTGTGCGTCCGTTTTCCATTGCAGATTTTAGTACCGCCTCAGCGTGGCTGGTCGTTATGCCGTATCGATGCACACACCAGCGCACAAGTATAAACATCAGGCCACTTGAGTTTGTTTTACAGTTCTGTGGAGGCTCCACGCAGAGCTTTCGCCGTAGCCTGTGCAGCCTATGTAAAAGTGGCCTGATGTTTATACTTGTGCGCTGGTGTGTGCGTGGAGCCGGCCATGTGCGTGTGTAGTTAGGCTACGGCGAAAGCTCTGCCGGAGCCTCCGCAGAACTGTAAACAAGCGGCTCCGCAGTAAACTACTGTGACCTAACGCGACACACACACAGAACGTCGAAGGTGTGTGTTGCCAGAAAACACATTTTGTTTCAAATTAAGCTGGAGGCAGCAAAAAAAAAAACAGCTGGCTAAACTGTTTAAAAATATGTTCAGGACACCCCCGTCTGACGCTTTCACGTCAGCTTTTTGGCTCGCCTCAGCTCGCTTGGAACCTCGACTGAGGAGGTACTAAAAAAAGTACCTGTTAGCAGGTACCAGGTACTTTTTTTCGTAATGGAAAACCAAAAAAGGCGAGTAGAGTCGAGGCGAGTCGAGCTGGTACCATGTAATGGAAAAGCGCCATAACAGTGTTACAGAAGGCTAGCTCTAGCTCCATAGTTACCTTACTCCAAGCTTCTTCCCTTGTGAACACCTCCGCTCTTCACTCTTCACACACTACGCTCCGATCTGCACACTGCTGTTTACCTTTTCCTGCTACAGCTGAATTCCCGCGGGACTTCAGCGCAAGACTACAGCCAGCCTTCTGTAACGCTGTTACTTTACAAGAAACAGGCATCATTTGGCCCGTTTCCATGTAGTTACATAGTCACTGATATGATCATAACCACTACAGTGCTCAATTACCTATTTTTGAGGGGGAAATAAACTTTTTTCGCCGCAAAAATTTCACCGCAAAAGCATGAACTGTCCTCTGGAGGACATCCACCAGACCAGCGGGCGCCCGTGGATTGTTGTCGGCCGCGGCAGGCGGGGAAGGCGGGGAGGAAGTAGAAGGATGCCGGTTGGGCCTGCTAGCCTGGCTAAGGCAACTAACACACAGTTCGCCACTGCAGAGACTACTATTCACCAACGCCAGATGGATCGCACACAAAATGGATATATATGCTACAAATACACACAGAACTGCTGCGTGATGATTATTGCCGAAACCTGGCTGAACACACTCACTCATCCCAGACGGCAGATAGCAGCTAACAGGGTAGGTGAATTTAAACAATGTCTGAGTTGAAAACGCATCTTGTTGTCATGTAAGGGCCCTGTTCATGTTGCAGAGACATTTTAATTGCATTTTGTGTCTGTTAAGAGGCACAAAGGCACTCTTTATCTTATGCCCCCAAAACTGCTGTTCTAGCTAAGTGGGAGCCCTCGGCATTAGCTGCAGCAGCTCCATGTTGCTAGCACCGTTTCGGCTCGTTTCTTTTGCTATCGACAGTACTCACATATGTATAGCGATCAAGATTAACGTAAAAATTGCCCGGAGTTCTCCTTTAAGTGCATTCAGTTGATTATCAAGAGTAACAGGGACGCTGATTTTTGAAATGTAATTGATCAAACTGACCCTGTACAAACTCAAACCGGCTAAATCCTAAACTTCTAAAAACAGTTACAAGACAAGATTCTGCAAAATTGAACATAATAGTAATGTTAATGATAATAATAAACCATCTTTGATTTCTTATTTTGAGATTGAAATACAATTAAGTAATAGAAGAATATTTTAATGTTTCAGAACAAACCTACTAATGTCTGTCTCCCCCTGGAGGAGGAAGAAGAACTGGAGCGTGAGCGGGCCACGCTGTCTTCAGGCCAGAGTGTCGGAGCCAGATGCAGCCACAGCATCTCCGAGGGATCCTCAGACTAGAGTTTAGATTCTCGGCCTGAGCCCGGGCTCGGGCCGTTATTTTTTATATATTTTTTTTTATCCATTACCTTATTATCCTATTTGGGTGGGGAGAAAGCTATGCCATAATCAGAAATATTATAAATATATATATAGGCTATATAAAAGTAACAAATGTGTAGCCTACAAAAGTTAGGCTGCAGTTACAAAATGCAGCACTTCATGCTCGGAGTCTCCTCCTCTCGCACGCATCACACCGGGAGCTTGAAGATGTAAAGAAAAAAAGAAAAACAGGAGAATTAACTTTGAGCAAGTGTGGAGGAAAGTCGGAGGTATGGAAGCAGTTTAAACAAGTCGTGGGCAGTGACAACAATATGTTGTTCATCATTGTTTCTTTTTTTTACGTTTCTTCATTCAGATCCATTTGCGATCCGTTCCATTCTAAACAAACAGCGCAGTTTACATGCTTCGTCCTTGTTGTATTATTCTAAACAGATTTCTGTAGTTCAAACAACTCTGAATTGTAGTTGAGAACGTCAGTTATAACGGCCCACGTATTAAAAAAATTGTCGGGTTTAAATCGGGCTCGTGCTCATAATTACAGTTAATGTGTCGGGCCGGGCCGGGCTCGGACACAACGTGCTCGGGCTCGGGCAGGTTCGGGCTTGATTCTTTGGGCCGATCTAAGCTCTACCTCAGAGTGACAGACAGACCTAAATTTTGTTATAAGCAGTTGTTCTTGTGTTCATGTGTTCTTTTGTTTGTACGCCACGTTTCCTTTTGATGGCTGTTTTTATTTTAATAAAAGTTGATTAGAGATGTACTTATTTTGATGTAATATGTAAATAAGATAGCAAATATGTGTATATTGTATTGAGGTTTTTATCCATATTGGCAAAAATTCAACATTGCTTGGTTAATGTTGAAGTCTGACATAGAGCTGGGCAATAAACCAAAAATACAATACACTTAACGAGTAATCGACAGACACTAATTTTGCTCTTTTTGAAATGTTAGGTAAACATTTTTTTAAATCTTTCTCTTTAATAAAAACTACAACACCCATCCACCATCCAGCCACAAGCCTCGAAGCATAGTGCTTATAAAGTCCTGCCCCTCCTTCACAATATCATATTATTACATAAAAAACAAATAGATATGCACATACAGCATACACAATTTTAAATCATACAATAATCCAATAACTTAAACAACATACAACTATACACTGTGTATAGAATTCCCACATATATATTCAGGTTACCTTTCTGTGTTGGTCAAGCATTGTTTTTCTGAATCTATTTTTGAACTGTACATATATATATATATATATATATATATATATGTATATATATATATATATATATATATATATATATGTATGTATGTATATATATGTATGTATATATATATATATATATATATATATGTATATATATATATATATATATATATATATATATATATGTATGTATATATATATATATATATACATATATATGTATGTATGTATATATATGTATGTATATATATATATATATATATATATATATATATATATATATATATATATATATATATATGTATGTATATATATGTATGTATATATATATATATATATATATATGTATATATATATATATATATATATGTATATATATATATATATAATAGTATGGTTCTGTTTGATCTCATTGTAGACCATTCTACAAGGTCAAGGACTCCACTAAACTGAAATACACATGCTTTTAAGAGTAGTTCAAACAAGAGGTTGTTTGAACATGTACCTCTTAGAAGATATCCCCCGTCTCTATCGTTAAACACTGTTTGTGTGTTATATGGTAAATCATTTTGTTTAACTCTAAACATATATTGTGCAGTTTTAAATTTAATAATGTCCATAAATAAAAAAAATGGTGAATTCAAAAACAGATGATTAGTGTGCTCGTGATAGCCCGTGTGATTTATTATCCTGATTGCTCTTTTTTGCAATGTGCAAATATTTTGTAAGGTGCTCTTGTAGGGGTTTCCCCAAACTTCCACCCAATATAACAGATATGGTCAAATGAGCATGCAGTACAAAGCATGTAGTGTTTTCTGGTTGTAGGTACATCTGGTTTTGCTCAATATACCGATACTCTTGGCCATCTTCATGCACAGATATTTGATGTGGGGCTTCCAGCACAGCTTGTGTTCAAGTACAACACCCAGACTTATAGACAAACTTATTTTCATAGACTCTTTCAATTATTTTGTTATCAATTACTATTTTAACATCTGTATGTATTGTGTGATTTCCAAATAACATGAATTTAGTTTTGTTCAAGTTTTAAAAAGGTGCTGTAAGTAGGATTGCGAAGATCCAGGACTTAGCCAAAAAATTTGAACATCGACAACTTCTCAGTCCCTCCCCCCCTATCCGCTAAAGCCCAAAACGGTCTCCTAAGCCCCTCCCCCCACAAGCGAGAATGAATGCGTATGCATGAGCGGTGATTGACACACAGTTAGATGATTGGAGCATCTGAACAGGAAGCTGTGGATTTTTGCAAATTGCACTACAGGCTGTAGGTGGTGCCAGAGGAGATTTTTTTTTTTTTTATTACCTGCTTCATGTAGTTCTGACAGAAAGTTAGTTTTATAAATCTTACCTACTCCACCTTTAAAGACAAACTATTTGAATCAAGCTTTTTTTTTATTTTTTTAATCATCTTCATATAAGTGATTTTTTTTTTCCACCGTCAAGTTATTTTAGTAACCCTAATGTTGTCAATACAGCGTGATGAATACTGCGATAGTGTCTGTGCAGTTACCTGGTTGTCCTGTTTGATGATGTTCTGTGCTGCCAGAGTGTTGTTCTTCAAGTTGCGGGCCAGGTGAAGCATGTCCTCAGCAAGTTTCTCCTGCAGGTTGTGGTGGTGCTGCAGGACGGCCTCCAGCTCTGCAGCAGACTGACGCTCATCCAGAGGAAGACCTCTGCACAAGGTGGGACAGCCTGGTTAACATTTTGATTTTGGGCACAGTTACAACAAAAAATGATACAAGTTCCTAGTTTGCTATCGTTTGAAAAGCAGTTGGCAGTGAGGAGGAATTTATGATTTAACAGAGCTTGGAACGAGCCTGAACTTTACAGCAGCAATCACGGTTTGTTACAGCCCTATATGTATCTCAATAAATAAATAAATACAGTATACATTAGTTCTTTGAGACAAGAAATAATATGTGCAGCTTTACCTTCTGTTTCGCAAGTCGGTTTCTGACATGCCTATAGAGAGGAAAGGAGAACTTCATCATATCACTCTCAATCAGAAGATTAGCCTGTTTAAATATCAAGTATCATTTTTCAGTCAAGACACTGAATTTAAGATGCCTTTGTATTAAAACTATTTCTTACCTTTGCCTGATACCCCCTGTAAGGACAGGACACAAAAGAAGGACATGTGTGAATTGGACAGAACGGGGCCTTAATTATTTATTCTTTAAATCTAGTTTTTCTACCAAACATTATAAGTATTTCATTTGGAATGCCAAACTCTACAATGCAGTGCAGCCTAGGGGCTAAACTGTCCAACTTTGAAATGGTAAACAAATTGTAAATGGACTACTATCTGGAGGTGGAGTCAATTCAATTGTATTTATAGTATCAAATCATAACAAGCGTTATCTCAAGTTACTTTACAGATAGAGTAGGTCTAGACCACACTCTATAACATACAAGAAGGACCCAACAATTCTAGTAAATCCCCCAAGAGCAAGTGTGGTATCTGACTATTTACCATTGTGATCTAAGTTTTTGGTATAAGGAGGATGCATGAACTTTACTCTACATTTACTGAGAACATCTGGAAATTGTTAACATGAGTAGAGGTCCCCCCAAGACAGAAGAGACCTTTTTTGGAGTTGTGCCAGATAACAGGCATTGATTGGCTAGTTACCTGATCCAATCATATACTTACAAAATTACGTCCTATGTTGATACAATGCATTGAGATATAAGTTTTGTCCACACAAAGAAAAGGCAGAGCGACAAATTTTGAAGATTGGGTCGGTCGTCTCTCCAGATATCCATGGGTCTGTAAATTGATGCTGAAAACTCTGATGTAATAAATCTTTTTATACCAAGAGCAGTGTCTACGAAGTTCCTTCTCCATACAACGGCAACACAGTGCTGCAACTAAAATATACCACACAAGCATTTAGTGCGACAGTGGCGAGGAAAGTAGTGAGCAAAACAATGCAGATGTCATCCATCAGCTTTTATTTCTACAGCATTTAAATCTCAGTAGTGAACCTTATATCTTGACCACTCTGCATTTTAGCTCAACCGTGTACATCTCATCCTACCGTGCCAAGCAGCTCGTCCCTCATCTCTCCTGTACACCGGGCCTTCGTCTGCATGTGGACAGTTTTAGAGACAGGCATCCTCTCATTGGGGTCACACCGTTGGTACGCGGTTTATTTCCTTCCGTGTTTGCCAAGAGGCGTCCTAATCTAATGGTTCCACTTGAATACAGTGAGTCTAAATAGAAGCAAGCTAGCCTGTATATATTTATTAATAATTTGACAAAAATAAACTTGCTACAAAAACAGATGTCTTTCTCATTTGTTTCAAACTGTCCGCCAGAGACGGTTATAGATAATCTTTGACTGATTAACGAGCATCATTCAGTTTGTCCGTCCCAAAGCAGATTAATCTCATCTTTAGCAACGAGGAGTCAGTTGAAAAGTTTGTCGTCTAGAAAAATAAAATACTTTTCCAGTAAGGCATTTACTCAAGTACTTTAGGCCTACTTAAGTACAATTTTGAGGTACTACGACACTCTGCACTACAATACTGCACTACAGTTCAGCAGGAAATGTTTTAAGCCTATTTAGGCTACATTTATTTGACACATAGAAGTTGCAGATTAACATTTTACATACAAATATATTTGAGCAGTTGTTATATATTACTATGTACATGATTGAGGTATTTATTATATAACATTACCATGTAGTATTTTAGCAGGTTCAAGTAGAGCTAATTGTTTAATCGGTAACAATTTTAATTTATTTATAGTATCAAATTATAACAAGAGTTATCTCAATACTAGTAAGAGTTATTGATATATAGTTATAGCAATGCATCATATTTTATCTATAAGGTGAACAGATGCTTTGTGTGCAAAATATTGATCTGCAAAGTAACCAGAATCTACAGTTGTTAAAGTGAAGCATAAATTACATTATCCTCTGAAATTGTCTCTAATTATAAGTCTTTTCTATGCGTAAAAGAAACCAGCAACAGAACAGGCATCAGACACTAACTAGTCTAACTGAATGTAGTGTTCAGGCCTTCTCCTTCATCTCATCACACTCATCTTACAACATAGAGACAAACACATTTACAATTTACTACAAATTTAGGCTACAGTAAATTTCACCTTAGTTTCTTTGCATTATACAGACTATTCCACATAATATTGTCATATAGGTTCATATATTACTGTCAATTTTCCCTTTGAATAAGCAATAAGGACCAAAGAAGTCTGTGTGTTTTCTGGCAGTTGGTGTACTTGGAGTGCGGAAGCACCATTGATGGGCTGTCCCAACACGATAACATGCTGTCAAGATGGCTGTCATCACCTGAGACGGTCTGGATAACTGGGAGCTCCAGTAAGAAATTTTTCACTTTGTTATACAAAATATGTCAAAAGATGTAGAGGAGGTGAAAGTGGCTCCATGTTAGGCCAAGTCTTCAATTAACAGCCAATTTATTTTTTATGCTGTATCATAATACTGGCAGAGGTTAATTAAAAATAACAGATTATGTTGTAAACCCATACACAGCATGAATTCAGATCAGTCATTCACAAATGTACAGAAAGATGTACTTTAATAACACATCACACAAGTTAGTGCCTCGTCATAAAAAGGCCGACATATGTAAGTCTGTACAAAAGAGCAGTGAAAAAAGCCTAATGACAGTTACATCCATGCCTACAGTGAGTAATATTTTCCCGTGGCACACACTGATACAAGAAAACACCTCCATAACACATTTGTCATGATCATAGATAGATAGATAGATAGATATACTTTATTCATCCCAAGGGAAATTTTAGACAACTGTACTAAAGTCCGTTGGAACAACATTTTGAAATAAAAGTATTCTGTTGGAGTACTTTTGATTCTAAGAGCAACATTCATCATAACGGGGTGTCCATGTAAACACACTCATTGAGGAGTACATGATGTTAGATTTTATTGATGGTGTTGATACCATAGACTGTAAACATAATTATATATAGTTTATAGTTATATATATACATATGTAGGTCCACCTCTATGACCTTTTAACCCCCATCAAACTCATGCTTACTACACCAAATACCCAACAGGGGGCAGTCATGTAACAGAAATATATTATCTCAAGAGAGAAACTCTTAAGAATTATTTTTCTAACAGGTTGCTGCCTTGTTTAAAGTAGATAAGAAAAAAACAACAGTATTTTAAGCAATACTATGACCCTATCCTGTGTCATGGTCCCATCTGCTTTTCATACATATACAAAAATAGGATCTTTATTCACTGATTTGTGTATAGCAGGATTAAAATTGTTAACTACAGTACAGTGATTAGTGCTCACAATCATGAGAAGATGGAGTCATTAGTGTTTGCTAGAGAGTAAATGGGAAACCCTTTAAATTAGAGCTCTGTCATTTCAACAGTGTTGTCCGATAGTACGCACAATGTAATCAATGAGCTCTTATGCAAAAATGTACAGCTATGGTATAAAGCAAGAAACCACTGTCATCCTCTAAAAACAGAAACCATACAGGAAACAGCTGCCTGGAGACTCTCACAGCTGTAGGACGTGCTCAAACTTCAGGCTCCATCACTCTGAAAGACAAACATGATCAACATTTTCATGGTTTACTCTAAAAATGTAATTCATCTCTGTCAAGCTGTAACCAGTTAAATAATTCACTTTCATTCACCAGCCAAGTATCAAATCTGGTATTATATGGGCAATATACAGTTTATTAATTATATTATTAGAAAGTATCTGGGTAAGAATATATATATATATATTTTTTTTACTTCCTGTGAGATCCTCACTAGTATTCTTCTTTTCCTTCATTTAACCAAGTAAATGGTTCATTGAGATCAAAATCTTTCAGTCTGACAAAGAAGCTACTGAAAAAGTGTTACAACAATGCAAATTCTATTATAACCTATAAACTGTCTATTATCCCTTCAAATTTATCCAATTCTTCTCACAAATAGTCTTAACTGAACTCATCTCATTTCATACTGACCCCTCCACAGCAGTCCCCACACAGACATCCCAGCAGGCCGTTAACCACCTGCACAGCACACAGTGCCATCTGGATTATACCAATGACCAGCAGCACAGAGAACAGAGAGAGATGCCAGGACACCACGCCAGCCGGCTCTAAGCATACCGTTGACCAGGCAGTTTTGTTGGACAAGTAGTCACTGGAGAGGGAGGGTGAAGAAGAAGAGACAGCAGGTTTTTAAAGATTATTTTTTGGGGGCTTTTTTTCCCTTTATTTCAGAGTGACAGTGGATAGACAGGAAAGGTGGGAGAGATGGGGGATGACACGCAGCAAAGGGCCGCAGGTCGAATTCGAACACGGGCCGCTGCAAAGGACTCAGCCTACATGAGGGGCACGCTCTTACTGGGTGAGCTAGAGGTCACGCCAGAGACAGCAGGTTTCAAAAGAAATCTGTAGACACTTTAAACCGGTGAAAAGCAGGTTCATTAGTGAGTGATCTCAGTGGATTACAGTCACTTTAATAGTCTGGTGGTACAAGCTACCGTGCAGTGAACTGCAGCAGATGTAGCACCAATAAAAACAGACTAGAATGTCGTTAAGGGATGTTAAAATGTTCCATTTTAAGGTTTGGTTTACATAAATTACAAATAAAATCAATCTATCAGATTATTGCCTCTGCCTGGACAACAGAAGTGAATGGCGTTTGTTTTGCCAAAGTTAGTATGATTATTTATAATCTTGGAAATATTAGTTTGTAAAATACTCTTGACTAGACTCAAGGTCTATTTACAAATGGATTTTTATGAGTGTTTTTGTGTTTGTTCTACTGTGTTGTAAGACATCACATGCATCACATGGTGAAATGGTAATCACCTTGGACGAAAGACTGGAAGCAGTCTGACACCAGACCAAAACTGGAACTGACCCTTTAAATGTGTTCATCATTGGATGGTTACATGCTATTCTCATTCTTTTCCTTTTATATCCACAACCAATATGTTAAACGAATAGTTTGAGACCTTATGTGTTTTTTTTTTTTTGCGGAGACATTCCTTTAACAAAAATTATTCCAAATTATAAAAAGTAAAAATCACATTTTTAACATCAACTGATAAATTTCCAAGCAACTAAAAATCACATTTCTAACATAAACTGATACATTTCCAAGCAACTGAAAGAAACTGCGTGCCCATCTTTACACTTGCAGTTGTGCACGTAATTTTGAATAAGAGGTAAGTGTTTTATACTTAATAGGGCTGTTTGTCTCACCCATCTGAAAAGGGAGTGTTCCACTGCTTGTCTGTGCCATTAATGCTAACCACACACTTAGGTCCGTGGTTTATGGCTACAGCAGAAACAATAACTGAGTAACCAGCCCCTACAACACCCACAGCTGCAAACAGTATGGAACTCAGCATCTAGAGAGAGAGAGAGAGAGAGAGAGAGAGAGAGAGAGAGAGAGAGAGGGATAAGTTAACATATTGGGAATCAATACCTTTAACTATCTCGCTTTTAACTTCTGTGACTACTGTACAATGAAGTTATTCTCTCAGTGTGCAGAGAACAAACTAAGTATATGTGTATCTGTGTGTGTGTGTGTGTGTGTGTGTGTGTGTGTGGTAATCTTACAGACTTGTGTTTGCTGATTCTTTCATCTCACACACATACACATTCCTAAAGTATCGACCACTATGTGTGTCTGTACCAGAACGATACCAGCTCTGTGTGATAAAGTCATGCGAAACTTCTTGTTATTGTACGGGGATCAAAATCTCATCAATTTTGTGTGTGAATGTGTGTGTGGCGTTTTACTTGGCAATTGTTGCTGTGTAAATCATGAAGGGTGTGTACATAGTGCCATTGTGTTTGTTTTACAACTGATAATGCAGGTAACAGTTCAACATACTGTAGTAGATCCACTGGTAGAAGTGATGAACATAAAAACAAGCAACACCCTGCAAGCCTTAATGCTTGATTCTCTCTTATTTGTTTATTTATTAATCTTTGGCCACTCATGAGGCTTATAATTTTTTGTACCTATTTCTTACCAAAAAAAGTAATAAAAGGGACTATAATAGAATATAAAAGTTGTGTTGCGGTGAAAAGTTGTCTTCTTTCTGAAGAAGTTACTACCGGTAATTTAGGTCCTCTTGTGGCGAACACAGCTCAAGATATTATTACCTAATAGAAAGACATTAATGTGGAGCAAATGCAAACAAATCTATACTGATCATACACAAAAACACAATAATAGAAAAGCTAAATAAGCCATAACAACATAATGTTGTGCTTACCTTTTTGTGCTGTAAATGGTATTTCATAATCCGATCCATCACATTTTCAGTATTTCTTTTTAGAATTAAAAATGAACACCAATTATTTGCAAGTTTTTGCAATTCACATTATATTCTAGGTTGCAAATATCCAATACCACTCTGACACAAGGAGTAGGACAAACATGGCAGTCTTTTCACTCCAATTCAAGCTGTTTAAGCAACACATTTGGGAAAAAAAATGCTTGTTCTTGTTCCTGCTGCATGGGTCGTTCTCTTTCTGACTGCCTGTATGCATGAATGGCCGTTTTAATGGATCGCTTTTGTAGGATACAGAAAAATTACTTTCTAGGTCCTTGGGTGTAGCGTGATTTGCACTTTCAAGTGTGGCCACTACACCAAAAATTGCCACAGAGCCTGATCTACATGAGCAGCAGGCCAGTTTAATAGACCTTCACCGAGAACATTTTGATATTTCACAGTGGGAAAAGCACAGGTGTAAATAATAAAATGAATGATGGCTGAATTCCATTGAGCTGCTTCAGTTTTAGTGTCCTGGTATTGTGCATACAACAATCCCAGCTGATTGTTGCTTAAATTTATGATGTTGGTTTACTTTCTAGTGTTTTATTGAGCCTATATAACCTATATATAGATACTTGGGCATGTAAATACTACTTCTAATCTTTCTGTTCCGTGGGCCTAATTTGAATCTGCGCCCAGCTTCACACAGCTGTGAATAATTATTTCATTATGGTGAGAATTTAAACAGTGGAACATCTCATCACCGCAAATCTCCGCCCACAGCTTTCGTTGCCACAGCAACCACAGCAGTCATTGTTCTTCAGACCCAGGAAGACCAGAGCCGGGAAGATCATCTGTCGCCCAAACACATCCCAAGTTCACACACACACACACACACACACACACACACACACACACACACACACACACACACACACACACACACACACACACACACACACACACACACACATCTATAAAACAGATCATGGATCATTGAAAGATGCTAAAATCACATACATCATTCTACACATGGCTTTAAACGGATTCATAGATTCGTAAAATTTTCCAGGCGAAGGAAAAATGTACGTCTTAAAACTGAAACAATTAGTTGATTAATGGATCTATTAATTAATTTCTTTGTTTAAGACAACATTTTAAACATTCCTCAATTCCAGCTTCTTAAATGGGAGGATTGTCTTTGTTTCTTTAGCAATAGGCCTAGGCTATATATAGCAAACTGAATATCTAGGTTCTGCTGATCAGATAGAACAAGCAATCTGAAGACATGCACCTTTGGATCTGGAATAACAGGCATTTTAAACTTCGCTATTTGTCTGACTGATTTTATAGAATAAACAATGAACTAATTAATTGAGGAAATAATTGGCAGATCGATCTATAATGAAAATAACTGTTGAATTAATGAATTTTTGGTTTGTTATTCATAAACTACTGTGTTCATGACTCCACACAGACACACGGATATCATCATGATGACAAAATGCCCCATGTATCGTACTTAAGTAGCAACATATTAAATTTGAAAAACATCTGAAGAATGCAGAAATGTGTCTTCAGTGATGATAAAAGCAGCCGATATCACACAGTGAGCATCCTTTATTTTACCAGCTATTACTGAGTGTTGAAATTTTAATGTACTCACCAGCACTCCAGATCCCAGAATGCCTCCAAAGTACCAGACTTGCTCTGTGATGTGTTGACTGTCGACAGATTTTCCACCGGGGAAGAAGAGCAGGATGTTACACAGCACACACACAATCGCCAGAGGCATCAGACTGATCCCCAGACACTTGGCAAAGCCACCTGAACACATTTTGACACTGGTGCTTCAACCTCCTCTACGAGTAACAACTCCTAAAAGTACCTCAAAACTCTACTTAGGTTGATCTTTCAACTGAATTATATTAAAACTGTCAAAGCAAGGATGTCTTGGTTTTAAAAATAGAGTGGAGGCTTAAATTTGGTCCAGTTTTTGTCTAATTCAAGTCAGGAGAATAATTGTTGCAGCACTCCACCTGTTGGCTTTTATGGCTGAATATTAGGCCTATATTTATCTCCAATTGCAGCCAACACCTCCTAACAGTTTCTTCAAAAAGCTCTGTCCACCTTTACTGAATCTTCTGAATGATCCTGTCTGCCTCACCTGTCCTGATCTTATTTGGTTGATGCTATATTTATGCTTTTATAGCCCAACCCACACTCTGCTACACTTTTATAGCAGCCAGCTATAATATGGCAGGCACACAATATGGGATTATACCTGTGTGCGCACACACACACACACACACACACACACACACACACACACACACACACACACACACACACACACACACCATGACACAAGGGTTAATGTTCTACCATGTGTTTTGTGTACATGGAGAGAGAAGGGGGAAGTGACAGACAGTTGGTCGATAGGGCAGAGCCCTCATGGCTGATCTGCACCTACCACTGGTTTAGTGAGTAACTAGAAGAGACCTCTGTTATAAATAATGTTTCAGAGAATGAAAACATGATTTTGAGCAATGCCTTTACCACAGTTGTAACTAGTTTGGCCAATCAAGGGGTTTCAACTGTATATCATCTAAACTTGAGTTAGATTGATTAAAAATAAAGACATCCATCGTAAAATCATTGATTTTAAAAGGTTTATAATCCTATTTGCTCTTTGTACTGTGAAAAACAAACACACCCAAATGAGTCATTAATCTGTGGACATTTTAGAAAGGGGCTTCGGATTGGCCTCTTGTTTCACCATCTCACGCAAAGAGGTCTCTATAATAAAAAAAAAACTCTTCTCACCGTCTCCCAGACTGCTCGATGTAGCATACTGCTGTCTGGCAGGATACCTTGTATAACAGCTTATAATGTTTTGTTCTGCCCCTGTTCTGTAGAAATCATCAGAAATCTAATTTCACATTTTTATTTATTTATTTTTTTTTCTTTTATAGATTGGAGTGACATCCTTGAATTTCTTACATCCCAAATGTAGATTGTCTTGCTCTCAGATCTTGGATTTTAGTTTAAGGGAGAAGCATTTTATCCAAATGCATCAATGTTTGTGGTTATGTCTATTTGACTGTTTTATGGCCTCATGCATATCAGTGTTATAGGAACAGTTGTTCATAGTGTTAAACAGGCAAAACAAATGTCATCGAGAGTAATGTCCAAAACTGCACCCACGCAACTTCTCAGATTCAGATTTAGATTCAGATTCAGATAACTTTATTCAGATAACTTTATTAGTAGAATTCAGTTTTACAGCCAACCCATCCATTAAGGGTTAAACTTAAAAAGTGCATTAAAAAGTGCATTAGTCCGCAATGTATATAATGTAATGTTATAAAAATAATAAATTAAAATAAACAATAAATAGTACTGCAGCAGTCATACATCCCCCTGTATACAGATGCTTCTCTCTCTCCCGTAACATCCACACATTTACACATGACCCAATCATTACACCCACCCACACACACCCAGACATAGTTTTCCGTATTGGCACATAGTACCGCCACCGATTGTGTCCTTCAAGATCTTTTCAAAGCACTTCATTACCAGGGAAGTTAGTACAATTGGTCTGAATTCATTGAGGTCTTTAGGAGATTTTGTTTTGGAGATGGGTATTAGTGTTGATGTTTTCCATAAGTCAGGTATATCCCCACTGTCAGCACATTTTTGAAAGATAACTGTAAAAGCCTCACTAAGCTGTTCCGTGCGCCCATAGCCTTTCCTATTTTTGTGTTTTAAGTAGTGTTGTGACTTTTGTCTGTTGTATTTCTATCCCTCTATGAGGCATTAACATCTCTCTCAATGTGACTATACTATCTGAGAAGGACCTTTCAAACCTGCAGAAGAATTGATTAAAAGCTCCGTCGTCTATACCATTCGATTTTATTGGTTGCCCTGTTCTGCATACAGGCTAGTTAATGGCTGCCATAGTTTTGATACCTTGCCAGGCTGCTTTTAGTTCCCCACTATTATATTAGTTTTCAATTTTATTCTTATAGCCTACTGGATTTTTGCTTTCCTTATTTCTTACTTCTAGAAGGGACCCGCCCTTCAACAGCATTCACACCCTAGTAATGGCTAGGCGTCCATAGGCCTACGCAAGGTAACGGAACCCGATTTGTTCAGATCCTATCATAGACTGTATGGGTCCTGTCCCCTGACCAGTCTGGGCTATCCTAAACTTAACCAAAGATCAATGCCTAACCCCAACCAATCGGGCTGCTTCGTCAGGCGGGACTTGCCTAGAAGTTGCGTGGGATCAAAAACCGTCTCTGATGGGATCCATATTAACGTGTTTCTGGTGGGTCCCCCACATGACAACCTCTAACTATCTCATTCCATCATAAAATGGGAATATCAACCTAGAATAAAAACAACAGGCTGCGGGACTGACATTATTATTTAAGTTTTCAATTTGCCAACTGTATATACTTCAACATAATTCCTGCTGAAGCCTCAGCATCCATCGATGTAATCTGTCATTCGTTTCTCTGCTGGCCAACCTCAATCGATACCGGAGTAACTGATCGGTTTCATTTTTGCCTTGTTGTTGTTGTTGTTGTTGCCAACTAGTCGCTAAAGCGCAATGGAGACCGACTTGCCTTTCTCATCTCGTCGATCACCTGTGGTGTGTTTACACGGCTGCGTGGCGTCCAGCCAGCCGCTAGCTTCCAGTATAGGAGTCGGTGAGTGGGAAAAAGTTGCCATAGAGATCTAAAACGTAGGCAGACATTGGGGGACACTTGAGCGGAGTGTCTCAGAGTTGGATAACGTTACCTCGAAAACCTTAAAAATATAACTACAACTGTTTGCAAATAGAACTAGGGGATAGTGAGAATGATGTTTGGTTAGTAATATGCTGTGGATGACCAAATATGTAGCAAATTCACCTAACATACTCAGGGTCTAGGGTTACATCAATCCCATATGGATATGTGTTTGTGTCCAGACATCCTGAAGCGTGGTGGTAATGCAGCAGATGCTGCGGTTGCCATTGCAGCAGCGCTCTCGGTAACAGAGCCGTTCAGCACCGGTCCAGGCGGAGACGCCTTCTGCATGTTCTACAACGGGAAAACTGGAGAGATCAGAGGGATTAACGGCAGGTGGATATTCTTCTTTCGCTACTGTTGTTATCTTCATAAAATAGAATGATTAACTGTGCCTCTCTCTGTGTCCTCAGTGGCCGTTCGCCCAAAGCTCAGACCCTGGACTTCCTGGAAGGACTTGGTTACACTGCGGAGACCCCCCCTTCACCTTCCGATGCCTTGAACGTCACAGTACCAGGGGCCCCTGCATGCTGGTGCGACACCCTACAGCTGTTTGGTAGTCACAAGGTTTGACTTTGTGTGTGTGTGTGTGTGTGTGTATCTATCTGCGTAGAACTGTGTGTGCTGTTATAGGTTTTATGCAACACCCAGGTAGCCAAGAGCCAATGTAACATTATCATTTACATGACATAAACAACCGAAATGGCACACACCACTAACACACTTGGAATTAGGACTGTGTGTGTTTTAAACAGTGGTGTTGAAGTTGACAACCTATCATCGGGGTCTGTGGATAATCCTTTTTTGTTGTTGATCAAAACAGGAGTAATTTAGCCATCTTTGGTAGGGTTTCTACAGGTCCATGAAAATGTGAGGGGTTGGATTAGAGCTATGTTTCACAAATCAATGTCATCTTTAATCATTCAATTTAAAATACTTTCACTACACTACTGTCACAACAACTGAGCCTACATAACATGTGAATAAAGGAATGAGATACATGCAACAAGTTCACTAGTTTGTTTTGTGTTGTCAGAATGTGTCTTGGAAAATTATTAACTAAAGTAGAAGTGAATAGTCAATACTCAGGGAATTTTGGCACATCATAAAATCATAAAGTAACTGTAAAGTAGCCTCTCATTCGCATACATTTATAACAATTATTAGCCTTCGTGTTTTTCTGACTGGAAAAAAACCCTCAGAGGAAATTACAAACCAATGATATAGTGTCCACATATTTCTTCTTAAAAAAATGACTCACACACTCAGCGAGTTTTCCTGTGAGGTAATAAGTGTGTGTTTCCTCTTCCTGTTTCCTTAGCTCTCCTTGCAGGAGGTGCTGAGCGGGGCGGCACAGCTCGCAGAGGTGGGGTTTCCTGTTGCCGAGGTAACAGCTCACCACTGGGCAAAATTGGTGGCTGCTCTGAGAGATGCTGGGAAGGAACTAAGTGGAGACCTGCTGATTGATGGTCATGCGCCAAAATGTGGACAAGTATTCAGAAACCCTACCCTGGCCAAGACTCTGAAGGTAAATCCTTGAAACTAAAACGTACACAAAAACACACGAGTCACGTGATGGAGCACTGGGACATTTTTCTAAAATCGTGTTATTTAGATCACAAGGAAACAGAACAATGTGGAACCCGCAGGAGGAAACCACTGTGCTTGTTCCTCATCCTCTCAGAGGTTGTTTTCTTTTTTTACATCTTGACATAGTCTTCTACATGGGAAGACCTTGCATCAACCTTGGGGCATCGTGGGTAATTAACCCTGAACCCATTAGCGTGATGGACTCAATATGAGAGGAAAACAAGGAAGATGGAGGGAGTGAGGGAGGAATACAGGGGACGGTGTAGTAGGATTCCAATGATTCAAATAGAGAGGGAAGGGTGGAGAGGAGGGAGTGAAAGCAGGACAAGGAAGGGAAGGCACGGAGATGGATCAAAAGAGAGGAGGAGGGATGGAAAAAGAAGAAATGTGTGTATTAGGAGAGAAGTATAAATGAAGGTGGAGGTGGTAAAAAGAAAGAAATTATTTATAAAAATTTGAGCATAGACATGAAAAGTAAATGTATATCCATAATACAATTAAAGAAATAATTCAAATGTGTTGGTTTCCACAGTACTATGTGCATCACATGTCAAACTGAGGTCAGTCCGACTGTTTACCTGGCCATCAACAAGTTCTTCATATTTGAATGCACTTTCCTGATCTTAATTACAGTTTATTTACTGTTGACAAAATGTTGACGAGATGTCATGGACGGTTGGTCCGCCACTTGATGCAGACTGAAATATCTCAACAGCCACTGTGACTGGATGGATTGGCACGAAAACCCTTATGTGAATGTACGACCATGATTGTGTGTGGACAATGTAACATTTATAAAACCAAGCTCATTCTGTAGTTTCCTGTCAATGAGGCTTTACTAGAATGATGGCAGCCCCCATTTGTGTGTCACCATTAAATCATGTGCTGATGCTCCTCTGTGTAACTACATCAAACACTCAGTCTTTGGTAATTCAGTAACGCAGGAACACTGCCGAGTACGCCCATGATAACCCCCTACACACACACACACACACACACACACACACACACACACACACACACACACACACACACATATCCCGGAGACAGTAGAAACAATAGCAGTGACCTCAGCCTCATTGATGGATGGTTTCCATGGCATTATAGCGGTCATTCCTCAGCGATGACGGTGTGTGTTACGTTCTTGTGGAACAAACAAAATCACACATTCACACACACCATCCTATTCATTTGCTAACATTGATTGGACTTGTAGATACACACAATAGTGGACATTTCACCCGCATATTTTCAAACTCTAGACTCATGTGTGGCATTACATCATGCAAAACATCATATTTTGTATGTTTTTGTGTTTTGTACAGTGATTTAAAAAAAGAAATAAGCCCTCTTATATGATGATTGATTGAACAGTTGATTGATTGATGTATTGACAGGAACTGGGTGAGCGTGGCAAACCAGCTTTCTACCAGGGCAGAGTGGCTGAAGCCATCGTCGATATCATTAACCAAAATGGAGGAGTCATGACTCTGGATGACCTCAGCAGCCATGAAAGTGAGGTCTTCACCCCCATAAGCACAGACTACAAGGTGAGGTCAGCGCCTATTCTTGTCTGTATTTTGATAACATGTTCAGCAGAAGGAATGACTCCATTGTGTGTTCAGGGTGTGCGTCTATGGGAGCCTCCTCCGAACAGCCAGGGATTGGCTGCCCTGCTGCTGCTCAACATTCTGGAGAACTTCCCTCTCAGAGGTATTTACTGGCCTTATAATAAGATCAAATGTAGATATTGGTCTGGTAATGTGGATGAGTCACAATTTACTTAAAAAATAAAAAAATAGCATACTAACGTTATTAATCATATTAGTCTCGGTTTTATTGGCCTGGAATTCGATATTCTCCTCTTAAATCTCAGCTCCCATAACATTACACCGGAGGTTAATGGAATTATGTTTGTGTTGCTCAAAACATTGAAAAATGACACTTGGAAAAACTGCAGCAGTTTCTCTGCATAACCCATACAATTTACTTTAGTTTTCATAGGGACTATTTCTTTTGTAGAAAGTGGTTTCAGTGAAAACTGTTCACAGTCTGTGGATTATATAAAGCTGTTTAGATGCAGCTTCTTCTCTCACACTAGGGTACATTTGAACCCAAATGTACACTAGTGAAAACTGATCGCTGGGTAGAGCAGTCATAACCAGCACAGCAGTTAGAGCTTAGGATAGAAGACCTGGCGACCTGTCCATGGTGTACCTGGCCCCTTACTCAATGTCAGCTGGGAAAAGCTCCAGCCTCTGTGACCCTTTCTTGGATAAGTTATAGATGGTGGATGGTTGGATGCTTCTTGTAGCTTGCCACTTGATCTGTTGATGGGATAATTCCTACAATGTCACATATCTTTCGTGACAGCAAGTTAAAAAAGAAGAAGAAAAAATGGGGTTAACATGTTGATTTTGGAAATTATACTCGATTATGTCCACTTTGTATTTGTCTGAAGTTGCTGTCATCCTTTCATCTACTTTTTCACAGTCACCCAAAAAAATGAAATGTTTGTGGATCATAGAATTTGATTTGCACTAATCTGTTGTGTGTAGCTGCAGGCCACAACAGCTCTGACTACATCCATGTACTGGTGGAGGCTGTTCGCTTGGCACAAATAGACGCCCTGTGTTACCTGGGCGATCCAGACCATGTTACCATCCCTCTGGAAACCTTACTGGACAAGAGCTACAGTCACCAGCAAGCGCAGCACATCAGCATGGACAGGTGTGTGTGTGTCTGTGTGTGTAAGTGTGTGTGTGTGTGTGTGTGTGTGTGTGCGTGCGTGTGCGTGTGCGTGTGCGTGTGTGTGTGTGTGTGTGTGTGTGTCTGTGTCTGTTAGTACCACCGTGTACCAGTCATGCTCTGTTGACTTTAGATAGGACTGTTCCCCCCCGACCTTAACTTCCCTTCATGCCTCCGTCCCGCCTCCACTGCTCCATCTGCTGTGTGGCAGTGTGTGTATGTTTTGGCAACAGTATGTATTTACTGGTCAGAATGGTGAACTTTGAACTGTAGGCCTTAATCAGTTCTAAGACAAATAGACAAACAGACTATAAGTATAAAACAACATAATAATACTGTATCTTAACACATATTTTTGAAGCAAGGCTGGCCTATGGTTTATTAGTGGTATATGATGCTAGAGGCTGAAGTTTGGGCCTTGTAATACTACTTAGGACCTTTATTTTCCAATTAAATATATTTGATAAAAATATCATATTTATATTCCTTTTGAAAATAAATCAGCATGCAGTAGTTGCCACGTTTGCCTCATTATGTATCTTTCAGTGCATTTTAACATTAGGAATTTTAAAAAGTTAGTTTTTGCTGCACAAACATGTTTAGCAAAGACTTAAAGGTATATATCAATGTTTTGGGAAATACACTTATTTGCTTTTTTTTTTTGCTGAGAACTGGGTGGCAAGATTGATACCCTCCTAATGTGTGTATGCCAAAATATGTAGCTGGAGCCAGCAGATGAAAACCATAACAACTATAATGGCTTTATGTGTGTTTTTAATTGATGTGTGTTTTTTAACTTTAGGACCATGGAAGGAGTGGAGCCCGGCTTGACAGCAGGATGTGACACAGTCTATTTCTGTGTGATTGACAGTCAGGGCAATGCCTGTTCTTTTATCAACAGCATATATGCCGGCTTTGGAACTGGGCTGGTCCCTAAGGATTGTGGATTCTCACTTCAGGTCTGAGGGGTCAAAAAAAGGATATGAGTTTGTGTGCATGTGAGGTAGCGATGGATAGGTGTTTTCATGAAATCCCTTTTTCCCGGTCACAGAATCGTGGTGCCAACTTTTCTCTGCATCGTAACCACGTTAACTGTGTTGCTGGGGGGAAGCGGCCATATCACACCATAATACCTGCACTTCTCACTGACTCTGCAACCACATCACAAAAACCACGACTCCTCGCTGCACTGGGGGTGATGGGGGCTTTTATGCAACCTCAAGGACACGTCCAGGTATGATCAAGAATAGACTGAGTTGGAGCATAAAGTGCATAAAATTTGCTTTAAGATAACGTATAAAAATGTCCCTATCACTGTTTTTAATTAATTTTTATATCTATCTTGTTTGTGAACATTAACTTTTGATTTGTCTGTTTGTAAATAAGTTGTTATTGGTTATTTTATAGTCAGACCAGGTCAGGCATTGGAGAAATCGTAATGAGAAAAACACAAATTTTTGTGTGCACCAGGCTAGGGGGACTTCATTACATCGTCGACATGACTTGAATATGCCTTGCTTTAATTATGATTCAGACTTATAAGTTGAATGTGTTAATGAGTTAATAACTGATGTTGCTCTTGTGTTTAGGTGTTGTTAAACATGTTGGAGTTTGGGATGAATCCTCAACAAGCTCTGGATGCACCAAGAGTCTATGTACACTATGACCGCACAAGTATGCCCTTCCCCAAAACACACACACACACACACACACACACACACACACACACACACACACACACACACACACACACACACACACACACACACACACACAAACATCGTAAACTGTAACTTCATTTATATACAATTTTGTGAAAGTAGACAGTGTATGTGTCCTATGCTTAACAAAGTCATATTCTGATGAAATATTCTGTATGTCCAGCTGATCAGTGGTCGGTTAATCTGGAGGATGGGGTCCGCCAGGAGGTAGCCGAGGAGCTGAGAAGACGGGGCCACAAAGTCAGCTGGCCAATCACAGGTACCTTTATTTACACAACTACTGTTGGCAGTGGCTGCATGCAGGGGTTAAATTGGGATTTATTATGTCATGGGCCCTCCCTAGGGGGGTCCGGGGGTATGTTCCCCCCCGGGAAATTTTTTTGAAAAATAAATCATTAAATGGCACTTTCTGGAGAGTTTTGTGCAAAGAAATGGAGAAATTAAGTCTTACATGATATGTGCAAAACTGCAAGGTTAAGAGCCTATACTTTGCATTGTTGTAGTATCAACAGGTATTAGGGCATTTATCATTTACATTACTGTTAATCAGTCATCACTTGATTACACATTGTGTTACCTTGTTATGATATAAGAAGTGACCCATACAATGTGCCAAACATAATGTGCCACATGAGGAGTGCAGCATATGACAGTAGCAACAGCTGAGAAGATTTGGGTTTGTGGTGACCAGGTCCACCTCACACAAACTTCCTTCTCCCATTCTCTCTCTTTACTACTACTACAATACACACACACACACACACACACACACACACACACACACACACACACACAGACAGACGCGGCCCGCAGCTCGTGAGATTTTTTTTTTCAAGGCAGTAGAAGGTCTTCTCGAACTTTTGCGCGCTTCCACATCCCGTGCAACTAAGGATCTCCCAGGAACATTCATCAAATAATATAGCCTAAGCCTACCTAGATGCACATGCGCGAGCGGTGCGCGATGGTCGACTGACGACATTAAGCAGCTGAACAAGAATACGGCCGTGTTCTGATTGTTCTCATCTCAGCTCCGCCGAGACAAAATAGACATGCCATTTCAAAAATCTTTAATTTATTGTCAGAAATATCATGTTTTCAAAAGCATCACTTTCATCAAATTTCATGTGACATATTTCCAGTAGGCAACTGACTGCAAGCAGGCACATCCGGACACAAACGAGCAGGCTTATGTGCCGGGGCTGAGCCCCAGAGAGCCCCGGCCCAATTTAACCACTGGCTGCATGGTATTTTATACATGATAAGGATGCAAGCGTCCCCGAAAGTAGACCATTCTCCCATTCTCAGTTTTTTATTCGTCTCATTGATGAAGTATTTTATGATAAATAGGTGCTACATGTAGCCTACTCAAACATTAATGTGTTACATTAATTGTTATATTGGTGTCTATTAATGGCCATAAACAAGACCATGGCTGAAACAACTGGTAGTCTTATAACACTGGTATTAGACCATGCTTCCCATAAACCCTGTTGCTTCCTGATGCAAACAGGATCTTTTTATTTGTTCCTCTTCCCTACCCTGGCAACATTATGGGTGTGTTATCTGTTGCTCTCTGGCTTTTCTGAAAAGTGTGATCATGTTTTGTGTGATACTGCCATCAGCCTTTGTTTCATTCTGGAAGAACCAGCAGCCACTTCATGATTGGATCAGAGAGCAATCTCCATAGTGGTGAAGAAGCTCTTATCTGCCAATCCTCTTGGCCATTTTTTCCAGGGCAACATTTAGAACATAGAAATAGAAAAATACAACTTAAAATAAACCTGTTCTTCCTAACTGTCTTAGCTATTTGTATTGGCCTGTGTGTGGACTATTGACTAATGGTCTTCAGTGGGTTTAAGTTATGACACTCCATACACTCCAATTATTCATTCAGTAACAAAAGAAATCACATTTAAGAAACTAAACATCTAACTGTTCATCTCTGTGCTGCTCATCACTTGAGAAAAAAATCTGTTCTGTGTATCTTCCTTACAACCTATCTGCCACCTTCATCTCATGATCTTATGCTAATGAGACATGGGATATTTTGGTTTACAGTGCATAACAAATAAATATAATAAAGATGGGAGAGTTTGGGCTCACTGCATTTCTTTTCATTTATCTTTTCATTCAAACACACAGGCCACAAGAGGTCTCAGTTTGGGCGGGGACAGATCATCACAGTAGGGGATTGGTGGAGCCCATCTGTCAATCAAGCTGATTGTCCATGCAGGGTGCTGTGGGCGGGATCAGACCCCAGAGCGGATGGATGTGCTCAGGGATATTAAACATACCTGACCTCCTCTCCTCTTCCCTGCAGATGTTATAGTATTCTGATAAACTGATTACACAACTTTCTGAAAGCAAAATCCTTTATGTGTAGAGCAAAAGTACTATAAATATTTGGTGGTAACATAATTTACAGTAACCTTTTTCCTTTGGTTTCTTTAATTAGACGATTGTTTTTATGACAACAACTTAGGTTTATAACACAGTCATAGCACCGCATCATAGCATAGCACATAAGTGTCTTTATTCATCATATGTCCCTCCACATCCTCTTAAGTCCAAGTTACATGTATAAGTCTGTGCACTACAAATCAAAAAACAAATTTTTGTCTGACATTACATGACATACCAAAGATGCCCTTCTTCAACCCTGGTTGAGATAATTATCTGTTTCAATGTCTTTAATTAGTTGCTGCCGGTCTAGAAACAACAACAATATTATACACATAACCCTCTTTCCTCAATGGAATGATGATCAAATGATAGGCTATAGATATAATCTTTTCTCTGGGTGACTTTTTACAAAACAAATTCAGTTTAGATAATGTAATATAATGTGATTCAATTCAGTGTGATATCTTCTTTCAAGTTCCCTTTGCATCATTTTCTTGCACTTTAAACTAAAATATATTTACAGATTTAACAGTCTGCATTTCAAATGATGCTGAATCTATTCATGATTTTGTACATTTTTTAACAATGACAAATAAATGTCATTTATTTTCAAGTGATGCTTAGTTCTCTAGTTTGTTCCTGGGGTTTATAATCCTCCATAATCCCAACATATCTTCATTACAAATGTTCTAACAGGAGTAGTTAATACTGTTGGGAGTCCTTGGGGAATTATAATTCAGTTACAGTTTTTCGGATTCAGCACCTGCACAAGTTGGTCTGTCCAAAACTTTGGTCCAGAGAAAGATGGCTCAAAAAGGACTTGTATGTGTGGATATACTCCATGAGATATGGTCTGGTATCAAAATGTGCACAGAACATGTTTTATATATAAGAACAGTTTATAATGCAGATATCCATGAAATTAGCTAAGTCTGTTCCAACTCCCCAAGTGTGTCTGATGACTTAAACACTGCGTATGATGCATATCTTTTGCATTCCATGTTTCCATGCAGGCTTGATGAATTGGGTGTTTTGCCTTGTGTATGTGTATGAGCTTTATCTTTAAGTGAATTTTTAGCTGCCGGGAAACGCCCTGCTGCCCCTCAACATAATAATAATAATAATAATAATAATAATAATAATAATAAATTATATTTGTGTTGCACTTTACATTTACAGCAATCTCAAAGTGCTACAGAGCATATAATAATATAAATTAAAAAAGATCAAGGTCATACCACAGACATGATATACAGTGACTAAATCATATTACAGTATACTGTATGCAGATGCTTAGGTTGTGTGAAAAAAAAAGGATGTTGAAAATATGAGTGAGTTGGTAAACAGCTTGTAAACCATGTGTACCCTGTCATGTGTACAATCATGATTCCGCTTCAACACAAATCTCTTGATGTAGAAACTTGATGTTGGACTTTGTTTCATTGTTGATCTCCTTACAGCTCCAGCCCCCACCTGGTACTAACCGTTTAGTCCTATAAAGAGCCATGTGTTCTGTCACTCAAACATTCTCTGTTTTACATAATCTGTTTTAAAGGCATACTATGTAACTTTTCCCTCTTCGGTCCCCCTACAGGTTGTCTCATTGAAACTACAGCTCATTCCAATGAGACAACCTGTAGGGGGACCTAAGCAGCGGGACGCGTGAGCTGTAGTTCCAATGAGCCAACCTGTAGGGAGACCGAAGAGGGAAAAGTTACATAGTATGCCTTTAATTAACACTTGCTGAAACATCTTGTTAGAGCAGGTCGTTAGTGGTCAGTTCCATTTTACTTATCTTAATCCAGCTGGATTATAAAGCAGCTCACAACAAGCTTTAAACACACATATGTACACATAACACAGTCTGTGTGGCTTTCTGACACAGCACTGTTAGAAATCACGTTGTACCCTATTGCCCCGCATAGACCTGCTGAGCTTTTGTATAATTCTGACCTAGAAAGAAGCGGCCTTGCCTATGGGCACTACGATGAATTTGGGAACACCTATGAGACATTTGGATTGGATCGGTTCTTGTAAAACTGATCTACAATGCTGATGTCTGCTATATCCTTTAATCCAGATTTAATAGACAATGTTGTCATAAAGGCTTGTCTTTATTTATTTTTCTGAAAAGTTCACATTTTGGAGAAGGCTGTTTCACTTATTTTAAATGTATCAACATCTAATTAATACGTCAGCAATTTTCTTGCAAGTATTTAAAAGTAACTGATTACATTTTCTCAAGTACTGAGATAGTTGTACTTTACTTTAGTATTTAAATTTTCTGCTTCTTTATATCATCCACTTCATTGTTACCAGTTAAAATATTTATAAATAACACTAAAACTGGGTCACAATAACCCATTGTCTTGGGTGTGATTGGTGACCCAGTGGTTTTTATACCCATGGGTACTGGGTTGACACTGTGATATACTACTATTGGTATAGTACAGATTAGTATTGAAATAATTAGTCCATTAGTTAGTTGATCACAAGAAGATTTGCAAATGTGAAGATTTGCTTCTTTTTTCTTCTTTAATATATATATATATATATATCTTATAGACTTAATGATCAATAATTGATAAAGTGAGGAATGTAGTATAATATTTAATATGGTACATATACTACAAATGTGTTTACCATGTAGAAGAAAGGAAATAAGAAAAAAATGACTGTTGTAATCGAGGGAAATTAATACTCCAGAGTGCTGTGTGAGGCCTGGCTTACTAAGAGGCTGTGGGAAACACACACCCACTCACACGCACACACACACACACACACACACACACACACACACACACACACACACACACACACACACACACACACACACACACACACACAGATCAGATTTTCATATTTCTGGCTGAGCTCTGTCTAGCCATTGGTCAGCCCCCTGCCTGTGAGTGTGTTTCCACATTATGTCATGGCAGAACTAACCCTAACCCCCCACTAAACCCCCCCCCCCCCCACACACACACACACCCCTAACACACACTAACATACAGCAGGCTCTTGTCACTTGTTTTTGTTTCCTGGCTCCCCAGCTGGTCTGACCCTTCCCTCCCCTTTTGCTCTCTTTCTCTTGCTCTCCTCGGCCCATTCCAGTTCTCTCCTCTCCTCCCTGCGGTTGTGAGTGTGTTTTTGGTTGAGTGATGTGTTGTTCGGTGGGTTTCGCCAGGTCTCTGGGTCTGGCCCTGCTGCCTCTGGCCCTCTGCTGTATCCTGGCCAACCTACTGCTGCTGTTTCCCATGGGAGAAATCACCTACATCCAGCAGGACCGCCTGGCCAGCTACATCTGGTACTTTGGTGGACTAGGAGGAGGTGGATTGCTGGTGAGTAACAAACTGCCTTCATGTTTTAATTAGATGATGAGTATTTGTTATATTTCTAGGGTTATACCATAGGTTTTGGTAAAGTCAAAATATTCTGATCCCAATGTTTTCAGCTTTGGTCAGATCATCAGATTTCTTTAGAAACTTTTGTTTACTGGTGAACATACACCAAACATTAGGTGCTGGTCATTGCAGTGACGTATTCTGAAGAAAGGACAACCACACACTCAGGTCCCGTTATTTTACCTTGACCAAACAAAGTGTGGTGTGGTTATCCTCTCTTTAAAAGTTCAACTTTAGCGTCATGAAAATAACTTTCCTTCAACTTTATGCAGTCCAAAGTTTTTTGCTTTACGTTAAGTTTAAAATGTGTATAAAAATACTTTACTTAGTTTTTTATGCCAATCAATAATCAAAAAAGATCTTAAACTATATTTTAATCTTTGTGTGCGACAAGATTTTAGATAAAACCCTGATCATCTTATCATTCAAAACTTTAAACACAATAGCCCTTTTTCCCACGTGGGACACATCCTGCCATCCATTTTCTTGAATATGATATTTACTCAAAGTTTGGCATCTGTATTTGTGGCAGGTTTTGGTCTTTCTTTTCTTTTCTTTTTTTTTTTTTTTACATGGTATGAGTGTGGACAATAAAATACTGTAATAAGCTGGTACAGAAAGCTGTGAAACTTCCGCGAGTAACGAGTTACGAGTTACGAGTCTGTATTATCTGACTATAACTTCTGTACTTCTGTAAAATCGTCATTCACCATAATTGATGAAAAGAAGTTGAAATGTTTGGTATCGGTGCAATGTGGCAGCCACTTTCCAAATAAAAAATCTGATTGGATTATTTTGCCTGGCAGAGGCGACTTAAACAATGTGGGCGTAGGTTTAATTGAGGTCACTGGTACCACGTGGTGGAACTTATCACTGTCAGTTGCACTGGTGAGGGAAATTAATTGAAACTAAAAGTAATGAGATACACTTTTCATCAGTAACATTCTTTAAAACCATGCTTTGGCCGCAGTTTTTTATGAATGAGATTCTTTTACAGCTTTTTAGCAAAGCATACATAAAACACAAAAACATCCGCCCTTATTCAGTGGTATAAAGACAGACGCTGATACATGTAAAGTAGATACAGTGTGCTATTATATAGGCTGAAGCCTTTTTTTTTCTTTGTGTTTATTATATCAGACTGATGCTAATTCAGGCTCATTCATGCTTTTAACTTACCTTTCTTGTCCATTGTGATTTATTGATTTGTTTTGTTGCACTTATCTGTATGCAGGGTAAGCCTTTGACTCATAAAAACATGCTGTTTTAGACCAAATATTATTACATGTCAATTGTGTCTCCTTCAGCACCATTCAGTCTGAGTGTCTGCAGTTGCCAATTGAGAACAATGGAGTGTTATGTGAATTCACAGTTAATCCGTCTGCTACATGCTGCTGATCTGTTGGGTTTATGCTCCGATAACAGAAAGGAGCTGTTCTTTTAGTTTGGTTTTAAGGAGAAACAGAGGAGAGATTGTATTTTCCCAAACAAGATTAACCTCGTTGAACAGCAGTGCACTTGTGTTGGGCACACGCAGCTTCACTCTGTACAATATTTAGATTATTTTTTTGTTTGTAAGTAAAGAAATGCTCAGAACATGCATGTAACTGTAATATATATACTGTATTCTACATGACAAAAGACTGCAAAGAAAATGGTTAGCAGAAAAGTAAATTATATACATGACCAAGCAAGTGTGTGTTTCCACTACTTTTGACCATTTAAAGGAGACATTTCTTAGCTGCTCATTTAATGCAGAAGAATCCAGAGGTTCTGTGCAAAGCTGTCAGAACAAACCAAAAGGTACAACAAGTTTTAAACATTTTGGTGCTGCATTTTTTCATTGTTAAAACACTTTATTTATAGAGGTGATGAATTAGCACGGGCCATGCATTTCACAACCGGAAGAGGATGCAGAACAATGAGCAATGCATTTTTAAGCCCAGTCAAGTTATGAGAGAGAAAGGTTTGAATCTTAAAATGTTCCTTTCACTTGCTGTAAATGACCCTTCCTGCGGATGTTTCACAATAAAAATGAGGCCCCTTGAACTGCTGGAAGGTTCTTAATGTGAACTATGGAGGAAGTTAGTATTAAAATCAAACAGCAACAAATGGGAATGGACCACAAAACAGGGTTCTTACTAAACAATGATGACAAAATGGGGAATTTAGAAATAAAGGCCTCTAGTAAAACCCAGTTGAGGGGAATAAAGGCTCACTATTTTAGGAATATACAGTAGTTCATCTGTGTTTAGGTTGGCCTGTATATTCTTGTTGCATCTTAGAAGAGAGAACATTTCTGCAAGCGCAGGGAGTTATTTTTGTTATTTCGGGAGATTTTCATACATGACTATCTTCATTTATGTTTTTTTTCCTCAGGTCTGAGAATACTTTTGCCAAGCTGTCGTCTTTTCCTTTCTTTGTGGAAATGACAGAACGTTAAAGAGTCAAAGAGCAAACTAAACCCCTCTGAGAGAAATCTATCTTTATCTCCCTCCCTTCCTCTCCCTCGCTCTTCCTCCCTCCTTTTTCCTCTTTTCTCTGTCTTCCTTTCTTGCTGTGCACTTCCCTCTGTATTGTCAGCCGCTCTCTCTCTCTGCCTCTGCTCAAAGATAATCTTTAGGGGGACATCCAGGATGTGTATGCAATGATGCCTATGATCTTTGGGACCTTGGGAACTTCCCTCCCTCTGTTAGGACGTGATTTAAAGTCCTTGACTGCTGGGAGAGAGACAACAGCACAGGAAAGAGGAGGAGAGGAAAATAGGAGGGAGGGATAGTAAAACAGTAGAACCCTGAAACAAACAAACAGATTGCCATTATTTCTCTCTTTTCCCTGAACTACGTTTGTACAACATCTGTGGCCGTAGCTCTTGTTTGACCACTTGTATTGTCACAACTATCAGATTTGTTGTCATTTAATTTGGTGTCGATGTGTATTGTCCGAAAAAGATGAACCCTAATGACTTTAGTGATCTCCTGACCTTTCATGTAGCACCAACAACAGTTCAAAAGTTTCACTTGTGCAACCTGTGAGGATACTTTTAAATCTCATGTCTATGGTAATGCTAACAAAGCATGCTAACAGTCAAACGGCAAATAATTAGCTGATTACTGTATAGTGCACCATATTTACCCTTCGCCATGTTATTTAACATGCTATATACTACGTTAGCATGTGGTAGCATTCCGTTCAAAGCACAACTAAGCCTACAGCAGATTATGACAAGGTACTTCTTGAGTTAGGCCTACTTCCTAGATGACGGGTCTTTTAGGTAATATCCATATAAACAGTACTGCTTTTAACAAGGATGGTGATTGACCAACTCGAAAAGGCAGTCGGACTGATCAGTCGGCTCCCCGAAGTCCAAAAAGTACCTCGGAACACGCTGAAGCGACGCCGACATGAGCGTACGTTCTGCACCTGCGCGAGACGTAATACATCTCCATAACAGCAGGCAGTGCTAATCTGTATTGTCGCCCAAAAAATGAAAACCAGAAATGACCAACGCGTCACGTGGGTCTGGCTTCTCCAGCCGATAGTAATGGCGGCTTGTTTGAAATACGATCTCGTATTTTACGAAAATAGTTCACTGAAACGTGTCTCTGAAAACATTTTAATTTAATATATTTAATTAATTAATTTTCATATCGACAAAGGTCAGTTTAAAAGATTTTCGTCAGATTTTGAGAGGCGTCCGTCACTCATCCCGCTCGCCATTTCCGGGTTAGCACTCCACCAACAGATTGGTCATTGAGGCTGACTGCCCCACCTCCGACCCAGCGAGTCAGGTCGGCCAAAATGAAGGACGACGGCCCTTCTGACGGACGACGGCATGGAACACACCGAACAGACTCGAGTCACCGACCTTGCCAGACTGTCCGACGGCCAATTATTGGGTTGGTGTGTCAGGGCCTTTAGAAGGGACTGTAGGCTGTGTGCTTTATAAATAAATTTGACTTGCATTGACTTTACTTGACTTGTAGGGCTGTAGTGATATGGGTGATGGTACAGGTGGTGGTGTTAATATTATGAAATGCTCCCAGTAACTGCCAGCAAAGAAAAACAAGAACAATAATCTTCTATTGTGGTAAAATATGATAATATCTTATCTTGCATAGCTTTAGCATCTCTATATTTAGGCCTACTTTAGGCTACTATTATACTACTTTCTTATCTCAAACATTTAATGTGTATCATTTCCTTAAAGAAAAAAAAAAAGAATAAGTGCTACTGTTTTAACAAAACAATTAACTGTGTTTCCAGATGCTGTTTCCAGCTGTGGTCTTCATCACTCTGGGGAAATGTAGCTGCTGCTGGAATGAGAGTTTAATGGTAAGGGACTTACCAAACTACAGTACACTAGGCCAAGCTTAGGCTGCACCAATAACTCCAGGAGTAATAACACTGACGCTAAGCTAATGCTGTGGTAGAGAAGCCCCATACTTGTTTATGCTATATCTGCACAATACTATCTCAAATGTCTCAAACAATTCCATGTATTTGAGAAAATCCTCAACGGATGTTTTCTAAATATATAACCAAGACTTCATTTTATGTTCATATATTTCTGTTTGCTACACACAGAACATTATTTATGAACTATTTAACCTTTTTTAAATAAAAATATAAGGTTGTTTGGTCTTTTACCCCTTGTAACTCTTCATAATGTTCCCATTTTACTGCTATTTTGCTCTTTCTTTCTCCCCACTTGGAAAATAATACTGTACAGTTGTCATTAAGCCAGCCAACACTGTGTCCTTATGAGGTGGAATGCTAATGCTAATCCAGCTATGATAATTTAACAAGGGTCCCATTGTTATTCAACACTCAACAAAGTAAGCTCAAGCCACATGCACAGCTGCAGTTGTGTATGTATGTATGTGTGTTTGTGTGTGTGTGTGTGTGTGTGTGTGTGTGTGTGTGTGTGTGTGTGTGTGTATGTGTGTCTGTCGCAGCTGCCTCTGTATCTGAGCTGTTAAACAGATAAATTAAACAGTCACACACATATTTACAAAGGCATCCAAACATGTGCACGTTAAATCACTCTGTCTGTTTGTGTTACTCTCCAGATGTGCGGGTCAGTGTTGGCAGCTGTGGTCGGCATGGTGGGGTCTGGCTACTGTTTCATCATGTCAGGATTCGCCTTGGTGCAGGGCCCCCAGTGCTTCACCTCTTATGGATGGTCGTACCCCTTTGCAGACCAGGGGGGCAGGTATGGAGATACTGTGTGTGTGTGTGTGTGTGTGTGTGTGTGTGTGTGTGTGTGTGTGTGTGTGTGTGTGTGTGTGTGTGTGGTAGCATTCATTCATATTCATTCAATTTATTAATTTGTTAAACATTTAATCTATAAAATGACCATCTCCATCACAATTTTCACAGTTTGCTTGTTTTGTCCAACCAACAGTGCAAACCCAAAGTTATTAGATTTACAATTATATAAAACAGAGAAAAGGAGGTAATCCTCACTTTTGAGATTTTCATTTCTTACTCATTTCTCATTTAAGTCATCAGCGTGTGTACTCAGAGACTACTTCCCCCTTAGTATTTCAACATTTTAGGAATGTAGTCAGTCACTCAGAGCAAGGTGTGTAACCGATGCAAAAATGTTGGTAGAAATGCAGCTGCTGACTGTGATTGATCGTCTCTCTCTCTCTCTCTCTCTCTCTCTCTCTCTCTCTCGCTCTCTCGCTCTCTCTCTCTCTCTCTCTCTCTCTCTCTCTCTCTCTCTCTCTCTCGCTCTCTCTGTTCCAGGTATCTTTTACAACCAGAGACTTGGTCACGGTGTCTTCAGCCGGTTCACATCGTAGAGTGGAACGTGACTCTGCTGTGTGTGCTACTGGGCCTGGCTGTGCTGGAGTTCATCATCTGTCTCTTACAGCTGGGAAACGGTTTAGTCAACGCCGTCTGCCGGCCCTGTTGCTACAAGCAGGAGTATAGTCTTAATGCTTAGATCTAAACACACATACGTACATATATGTAGACTCACCTGCTGAGAGTCACACACTCGACAATGTATGCATACATACAGGACATTATTGGACACATGCAAACGCGGAAGTCTGCACACACAGCCTTATTGCCCAGCACCATTTATATGTGTGGGAGTACAACTCAACCTTACTTAGACAGACTGACCTACAGTACACATGCAGTATCATGGACACCTGACTGCCATATCAGTATATTTGCTATATTTTCAAGCTTTTAATGTGCCTGTTAAAGTGGCAAAAATCTCTATTCAGTCCATGATGATGATGATGATGATGATGATGATGACTTTTTCTGGTGCAGCAAGTCTTAACATTTCAAAGGCAACAGGTTATTAGGACATAATAATGTAGATGTGTGTTTGTGTCTCGAATACTCATACTAAAGACAAAGTAGAGCATCCTTGATAAAAATAATAATAATCATAATATTAGGTATACGGTTTCACTGAAGTAAGTCACAGTGTGTGAAACTTTCATATGCCCTTTTTGGTTAAAAAAAGAAGAGGATAAAAAGTGACAACTGCTCACTTTCTTCATAAAAGCTATATTCTCAATGTCGAGGTTGCTTGCTTTCTTTATTAACATTATTGACTATATATTTTGTATACCTTCATAAACACAACAACTACACTACCATTTTTATTGCATGAACAGATGAAACGACAATTCAAATCAATGTCGTTATACTAGTATACTTAAGATGGCAGGCATGTATAAACAATACATGCCTGCCATCTTAAGTATACTATAATAATATAATAATGTTGGAAATGGCATAAGCTCTTGTGTCATTGTTGACAGAGGCCTTGCAAGAAGAGATGCTCATTTCCATTATTTAGTTGTTCATTAGCATCTTGGCTGACATGATTATCTTGATGCACCAGGAAGTGTCCTTTCTGTCCTGTTTGATACTTGTGGTTCCAACATTTATACACTGTGTTGGATCACCTTACATTACGAGCAGATTTTTGTGTGTTTGTACATTTGTTTTAATTTCCAGAGCATTTTGTTGTAAATTGTTTTCTTTACATCTTTCGGATGCTAGATCAGTGTTAATGGACAATTTATATATATATTTTAGTGACATATTTTTATAATGTATGTTTGTTTGTGCTGCCTTGAATAAATAAAAAAAAGACTATTTCCATTTTAAGTTTCCAGTGAGTCATTAAGTTTAAGCTGATCTTTGTCCACCCAAAAACCACATTCAAATTCATAGTTAGGACATTTAGCAATTACACTCAGCCAAAACACTTTACCCTGAAATCCCCAAAATGTCAGTGGTAAACAGTATGTCTTATGCAGCACAGATAGAGATATGTGTGTCTGCATGCTTGACTCCCATCCTCCACTTCCTGCAAACTCTTACGGTAAATGAAATGTTTCCATCAACTTATCTGGCATCCTTGTTACTTTTGGCCTCACTCTTACGCTCTTACACAGGAGGAGTGTCTTGACACTACGTGCAGTGTTAGCTTATGTGTGATAGGTCAATCTGGTCAACCGGTTTGTGTACAGTATGTGTGTTGTAATCACTTCACGGACTAAAGTTTCTCTCCTGGAGTTTCCAGAGTTGCCTGTTATTGATCCATATCAGGACCCAAACTGAGTAAACGTGGACTCTGATCCTAAGAGCCAAGCCCATTAAAATGTTTTAATGACATATGATGAATAGCCTTGTGACAATGTTATTTTCTTCTTCCAGATAATCCAATGAGCTGGTTTATGTAGCTTCAGAAGTAGGATACTTTTCTTAACACCTTTCTTTCAGTTTATCTGAGAAAATTTCAGAGATGCATAGTTTCCTTTGGACAGTGATTCTGTGTATTATTTTTTAATGTGCTAAAACAACTAAATAAAGTTTCTATTACAAGGTGGCTGTGGGGAGAATAATTCCTTCTCTGTCCATGTCACATTATAAATTCAAAAACTTTAAAACAATAATAAACTGGTCTTAAAAGAAGCATTTATTGGCCTTAATTTAAATGAGTGTTAAAGTATTTAAACTATTATGACACTAGGACGTGATTGTCTTTTTCAATCTTTTGCAGTTAACTTTGGACAGCAGTATTGACTGGATCAAAAGTCAGTGTGTTGCCGTCATTACTGCACTCAATTTTTGGCAGATAAACAAAAAGAATGTATGCGGTACACATCTGGCTTTCTATGTTCGGACTAAAAGGAGATATGAAGTCTAATGTAAATGTAACTTATACCTGATCTCGTTATGTTTGGACTATTAAATGTGGATGTTGCATAGAAAAACGTGTTCTTGTGCAAGTCTAACCTTTTGATTGTGACAGGTTGGCTCAAACCCTGTTTGTTGGTCAGTGACCCCTCTACTCCCAGCAGCCAGCTGAGGGAGTATAAAGATACACAGAGGGTCTAAAGTCTCTCAGATAGACTGACTGACAGCTGTCAGTTGCATGCACTGTTTGTCTTCATCATTATTATCCTCTGGATCACTGAACAGAAATAAAGACTCATCTTCCTCCTTGGCAGTTTAACTTGTAGTTGGTCAAATGCATCGGTTGTGGTTAAGTGGAGTGTTGCTGCTGTGTGGGGCAGCAGGATGTGTGTCTGGGATGAGGAGAGAGTACTTCCTTAGGATAGAAGAGGTGTCTTGGAACTATGCCCCAAGCGGGATGAACTTCATTCAAAACCGTACTCTGCAGGAGGATGAGTAAGTACATGCACAGTACATTGTCTTGTCTCGATAATGTTGGAGTCACTCAGTCAGTCAGCCTTCACAGAGTTGGTCCAAATTCTGCAGCAAGACTCCTTGTTGGTACCAAGAAAAGAAACCATATCTCTCCTGTATTGGCGTCGCTTTAAATGTTAATATTTCTACATTTTAAAATTAGGATCATATTATAATCCCCAATTTCTCCAGTACTCCCTCCACCTCAATTCCATGATCTTATTTAAAATCCATGGATATTTGATCATTTTCAAGTTTTTGCCCTAGGCTGCTAAACAATTTACCCCTCAATTTCAAGTCTTCCCATCTACTGTTTATCATTTTTTAAATCCCACGTGTTAACAATTGCTTTATAGTTCAATCACAATCATCGCTGTTGTGTGAAAACCTTGTAAGTTCAAAAGGTCAACTTTTAATGTATACGAAAAATAGCCTTGTGACAATGTTTTTTTTCTCTCTCTAGATAATTCAATGAGTTGTTACATGGTTTATGTAGCTTCAGAAGTAGGATCATTTTCTTAACATGCAACACGTATTCTTTCAGTTTATGTAAGAACATTTCAGAGATGCATCCTTTGAACAGCGATTCTGTGTATTCTTTTTAATGTGCTTTCCGTGCAAAAGGCCTTTTACGTTTACCTGTTGTTTAATTTGTATTACTTAGTCCACTTGCTTTAAGATTTACTCTTAAATACATTGACTTGATTGGATGCATTTAAAAACATACATGAATGAATACTTGTGCCTGCACAATCACCAATGTATACAGAACCACCTTTACAGACACTTTCCTTCGTTTACAAATACAGCACATACATGCAGAATTCAGTAGGTACATAAAGGCCTAACAAAAACTGGCCAAATATTGGTTAAATACAATGACATGAGACAAGACCATCAAAACACAATATGACGCTTTGACAAATAGAAAATCACAATGAATGACTACATTCCTGGCTGGCTACATTCATCAATAATCTAGGAAGACCATTTGTGGTCAAAATGGTGTCAAGACCATAAGGAGTGTGCGGGTAAAAAAGGTCTATTGTGCTGTGCAGACTCAATAAATGGACTAAATCCTTTTCTGATTCTGATTCTTAAAATGTCTGATGTGAAAAGCCCTAATCAGAAAGTAATATATATATTTTTAAGTATCTACATTAGGATTGCTGCGCTCTTTTAGTTGTTTTAGCCAATTACAGATTTTTTAAATATTTTAACTGTAATCCATAATCATCCTCATGTTTTTCCGTAGACAAGCCGCAGTGTTTTTAAAGAGTGGCCCCCAGCGTATTGGCTCCACCTACAAGAAGGCTGTGTATAAGCAGTACAGCGACGCCACCTACAGGACTGAGGTGATAAAACCAAACTGGCTGGGCTACCTTGGACCCCTGTTGATGGCTGAGGAGGGAGACACATTGATTGTCCACCTGAAGAACATGGCAACCAGACCTTACAGCATCCACCCACATGGATTGAACTATAGCAAGGGCAATGAGGGTGAGGAATTAATGATCAATGCACAAATCAATCGGCAGACTTAATAGACAGATAACAGATTGATGTGTGACTTTGTGACTTTCTGTTTGTGGATCTGTCTTTTCAGGAGCCCTATACCCAGACGGTACTGGTCCAGAGCTGAAGCGTGACGACTCAGTGCCTACTGGTACAACAGTGACCTATGAGTGGACCCTCCCAGAGAGCCACAGCCCGTCATCAGAGGACAGCAATTGCATGACCAGATTCTACCACTCCCACGTGAGCCCACCAAAAGACATCGCTGCAGGACTGATAGGACCCCTCATCACCTGTAAGACAGGTACGGGAAGCTATTTAACCTTACAGTATCCAGTGGTGGAACTAAGTACATTTCCTCAAGTGCTGTACTATTTTGAGGTACTTGATTATATTTCTCTATTGTTACTTAAGAAACATTTTTAATGCTGCTTTGTAGTATTGATTTGACAGGAATTCAGCAATATTTCTTACTAGTTTTATTAGTGTTGAAACGATTAGTTCAATAATGGATTAGTTGATCGTAAGAAGTTCATTGACAAAAGAGGTTTGTACTGCCTTTAAGTAGGTTTCCCCTTTAAAACATGAATGCATAATATCTTCTCCTCTGTAGGAACTCTGGACTTGCATGGAGACAGGTCAGGAGACTATCTGTATGCTTTGCTCTTCATGGTGTCAGATGAGAACTTCAGCTGGTACCTGGACGACAACATCAGGACGTACATTAGGGCTCCTGCCGGAGGCCTGAAGGAGGATGAAGATTTCATTGAGAGCAACAAAATGCACGGTGAGGGGGGAGCATCCTCGTCCCCAGACACGTACCCATATACAGTACATACACCTACCTTTAACTCTGAGTGTGGATTGCAGGTATAAATGGTTTTCTGTACGGTAACCTGCCTGGACTGAGCATGTGCCAAGGCAACAAGATCCACTGGCACATGATTGGCTTAGGCAATGAGGTAAATATTGTATATTATAATTCTTATTGCTAACCAGAATATCTGATGTAAGGATTCTTTAAATATGTTATTGTAATGTTCAAGTTTTATGTCTAATATATTTTTTTCCGAACATTGCTCATTAAAATCACTTAGTTAAGGAACATAACTTATCAAAATTCAAAATATACAATTAGCCCTTTTAATCTTAGACATTTTGCATTATGTCGGTTTCGTCTTTTTAAGTACATTTAAAAGAGGCTAAATATCTTTTACAAACTTTGTCAGCCTTAATGCCTTACAATATGCTAAAGTTTTCTGACAAGACCATCAAGTACCTTTAAACATTTCACACATTATATATAAATATATATATATATATATATATATATATATATATATATATATATATATATATATATATATATATTTATATATAAAACCTTTTAAGAACGCAAGTCAGTTTTCACATTTTGTAGCTAAAAGTCTGTTGCGGTGTCTTTCGCCAATGATTTTTTAAATGATTTGAGTTCAAATTGTCAAAAAGACGCTCTACAATTAAATCTTGCCTCTGTTGATGTGAACGTGTTACTTTGTCCAAAAATAAGTTTATTTCTTGCAGTTCGTAGCCTATATCTCGGTGTTAGCTACAAGCACCTGGTCTGAACCCAGTTTGAATGTCCTCAACCCCAGGTGGACATGCATTCAGTTAATTTCCATGGCCAGATTCTGACCATTCAGAACCATCACACAGACACAGTCAGTCTTTTCCCAGCCTCCAGCACTACAGCTGAAATGATGGCTGACAATCCCGGAAACTGGCTGCTGACGTGCACCGTTAATGACCATTTGATGGGTGAGCTCACGCACGACGTTTTGTCACCCAACTGGATACTTGTCTCATTTGTTTAGTATTTCTTTGTGACTTTTTGTTTCATGGTTTTGTCCAGCTGGAATGCAGGCTATATTTGAGATCAAGAAGTGTTTCCCCAATGTCCATAAGCCCCGGCCACACGGTGAGCTCAGACCGTTCTTTATTGCTGCTGAAGAAGAAGTCTGGGACTATGCTCCTACGCCGCCTACTGATGGGTTAGTTACTATATACATAACACATATGAAATGGTACAGTCTGGCCTTGATGTTTCTGTGAGACACATTCATAATTTGTACTTGTGTGTGTGTGTGTGTGTGTGTAGTGAAGCAGACATGTTTGTAACCAGAAGACAAAACCGCATTGGAAGCCGCTATAAGAAGGTCCGCTATGTGGAATACACTGACATCACCTTCACAACAAAGATGCTACGCAGCCCAGAGGAGGAACACCTTGGAATTCTGGGTAATCCAGGCTGGGCTAAGGTTGTTAGCACTTTTTCAGAGTCCGAGATTCTCTGTACGCAGAAGCCAAGCGCTCTTGTTAATAAATGAATCAATGGTATTTCTATGTAACTAATTTGCCCGCAGGTTTGTATTGCGCCCCTTTAAAGTTAAAACTTAAATTTGCTTGTTTGGTCCAACCAACTATCCCAAACCCCAAGATATTCAGATTATATAGACAGAAAACAGAGAAACTGCTTTTTGGGTATGTCACTTGTCTTATCTTTTGACCTTCATCATCATTGTTGAAGGCATTAAAGTCTTGATTCATATTTTGGACAGACTTCCTCCTTTGCTTTAACAGTTTGCCAGTTTCAACACAAATGTTGGAAATATGTCTGCAGGATATTGTTACCGTGATGAGATGTCTCCCAACAAAATTCCATCTAATGGTCCTTTGTCCTAACTTTGTGCCTGTGTGTTGTTTTTGTCTCCAGGTCCTGTGCTGCGAGCTGAAGAGAAAGACACCATCAAGGTGGTGTTTAAGAACAAAGCCAGCCGGCCTTATAGTATACAACCACATGGTGTTCAGTACAGTATCGAACAGGATGGGACGCTCTATCACAATGAACTAGAAGGTTAATACACGCAAATACATAAACACTGTTATCAATGAACTACATTATTCATGAAACGCTCCCTCATCCTTTTTTGTGTCTCTGTCTTTCTTCCCCTACACTTATTCTCCTCAGAGTCCCATACAGCGAAGAAACTGCGGGAGCTAAAGAGGGAACCAAGTAACCTGATTTATTACTTACATCACTAATCTAAGTCAGCATGTGTTATTGTTATTATCATTATAATAATTCACTTTCTTTATATAAATCTATGTAATCAGGAGTGGTGACCCCTCCCCCAGCTGCTCTGGTCAGACCTGGGACAATGCACACCTATGAGTGGACGGTGCCAGTGGGTGCTGGTCCAGTAGAAGGGGAGGCTGACTGTCTGTCCTATCTGTACTACTCTGGAGTGGACCCTGTTAAAGACACCCACTCTGGACTGGTTGGACCGCTCCTTATCTGTCGACCTGGATCACTTAAAAAAGGACAACAGGTGAGAAGAGAGCGTCAGAAACTACACAAGTTTTTGATTAGGACACATCCCGATGTGTGGGATATTGGCAAAAGGATGGAGGACAGCTCCAATTGAATCAGAGCATAATTAAAATGTATTGATGAAACCACATTTTTGACACCTTTCCTCTTCTTCTCCTCATGTAGAAAAACTACGACAAAGAGTTCCACCTCATGGCCACAATATTTGATGAGAACCTGAGCTGGTATCTGGACGACAACATTAAGTCCCTAAGCACTGTTCCCTCTACTGTTAACAAGGAAGATGAAGGCTTTATAGAAAGCAACAAGATGCATGGTGTGTAGCATACACATATTCACATACTGATCACTGGCAGCTCAGATCACTCACTACATATGAATTTGTCATGCTTAGCAAAAAAGTTAGATTTTTGATTCTCTTATCATAGGAGAATTTGTCCCTGAATAATTTTATCATTTTTGAGATAATCACTATATGTTTTATTACTGTGTCTCTCTCTATTAGCCATCAATGGCTTTGTGTATAGGAATCTCCCAGGCCTGACCATGTGTAAGGGGGAGAAAGTATCGTGGCATGTGTCAGGACTGGGTTCAGAGACAGATATCATCAGCCTTTACTTCCAGGGAAACCGCTTCATCTACCGCCAGAACAGACGAGACACCATCAGTGTCTTCCCTCACATCTCACACACTGTCACTATGGAGCCAGACAGCATGGGTATACAACTCTCTCTCTCCCACTCCCTCTCACTCACACACACACACACACACACACACACACACACACACACACACACACACACACACACACACACACACACCACAGTATATTTCTGCACACATGATTTTTGTGTGTGTTTCAGGTCAGTTTGAAGTGGTGTCAGCCACAGTGAACCATTATCGGGGTGGGATGAGAGCCAACTACACGGTAAAAAAATGCAGCCTGCTTCAGCGTCAGGGTGAGATTATGCTTCACTCAAAAACCTATTACATCGCTGCCATGGAAATGGAGTGGGACTACTCTCCAAACCGCACTTGGGAGGCTGAGATGTTCCGCGGTCAGGAGAGGTACAGTACCACTGCATATGTAGTCATTGAGTAGTATATAGTCATTCGTGCAGACATGTAGTCTGCACAAATAGTTACAAAGTGTTCGTACAGAATATCAGCAGAAAATTGCACGCACGCACACACACACACACACACACACACACACACACACACACACACACACACACACACACCAAGCCTCAACCACTTATTCCTCTGCAAAATAAGCCGGTCCTCTCCCTGTGCAGCCCTGCTCATGCCTTCCTGGACCAGCAGGGTGGGTTTATAGGCTCCCGTTACAAGAAGGTAGTCTACCGCCAGTTCACCAATAACAAGTTCACCAAGGAGGTGGAAAGAACAGCCGATATGGAACACCTCGGCATTATGGGTAGGCTTTCTGGCCATTAAGAAATGCAGAAAAACTGTGATTGTAAAATAAAAGCCACACATATATGAAACATCATGGATTTATTTTCCAGCCTGATTGGTCTTGTCAATAGAACACTTTCCCTTCTATCAGGTCCAATGATTCATGCTGATGTGGGAGACAAGGTGACAGTGGTTTTTAAAAACATGGCATCCAGGCCTTATTCTATCCACGCACATGGAGTCAAGACAGAAACCCCAGATGTTCATCTCACCCAACCAGGTAGAGACAGAAAGAATATCAGCTGACAGGGAGGCAGACAACTAATAAAGAGACAGATAGAAAATCACAAAATGCTTTTTTTTATTGTGGATTTATTTAATTATCATTGTGTATTACAATCGAAGCGTGTATGTCTTTAATTTTCTGAGAATATAAAGGTTTCTGTGTATGCCCGTGTATTAGCTGACCTCAGTATTATCTGTCCCTCCACCCAGCTCTATTAGACTCTGTGTAACTTTAAGTTATCGTAATATAGCATGGAATTCAGTAGCTTGAAAAAATGTCTTTTTCCAGGTGAGACTCACTCCTACTACTGGTACGTTAATAAGAATACAGGACCAACCCCAGAGCAGGAACAGTGCACTGTGTCAGCATACTACTCCACTGCTGATGTTACCAAGGTGCGCTAACACACACGTGCACGCACGCACGCACACACACACACACACACACACACACACACACACACACACACACACACACACACACACACTTATGTTGTCTCCCTGCTTAACAGGACCTGTACAGCGGTCTGATTGGTTCGTTGGTGATCTGTCGCCGTAGCTGGGGCAGGTGAGTGGTTTTGCATCTGTAAATGAATAAAGAACTATTTATGTAGCGTATACAGCGTGCTGGTGTGATTTCCAGATCTGCGGTCTAAGGCAGATATAATTATTTTGGTTCTGCATCACGCAACGAGTATAATAGAGTGCTAATGTACAGTTGTTCAAACTGTGTTGCTTCCAGGACTCTTGGTATGAAGAAGGAAGTAGAAGAGTTTGCGCTGCTTTTCCTGGTTTTTGATGAGAATGAAAGCTGGTAAGTAGAGTCTAACCGTTTTAGACGTTTAGTAGTTAGTACACTTAAATACAAAAACAGATTTAGTCCATTTAATTCATGGTATCTACAATGCAAATGCTGTTTTGGTTTTATATTTACAGTTTTTCCTGATCGCTATGACAATTTTTTCAATACTTTTAACAACTTTCCTAAACTCTTAACTTACGGTGGCCGACAGGGGCAGACGCCCTGCAACTTAAGAAAACACACGCAAATAGACAAAACACAAGCAAATTAAGAAAACAACTTCATTAACTTGACAACACATGTGCAGCATTCAGCAAACGCACTGCAAATACACACAAAACAACCAAATAGATAAACGCGCTGCAAATACACACAAAACAACCAAATAGATAAACGCACTGCAAATAAAAAACGATGCAAAAAGAAAAACACGCAAACCCCGAAAAAAGAAGCGATGCAAAAAGAAAAACAACTTCATTAATTTGACAACACATGCGCAGGATTCAGCAAACGCACTGCAAATACACACAACACAACCAAATACATAAACGCACTGCAAATACACACAACACAACCAAATAGATAAACGCGAATGCAAATTGTTGCATTTGTTTTCTGGGTTTGTGTGCTTTTCTTTTTGCATCGTTTCATATTTCCAACGCGTTTATCTATTTGGTTGTGTTGTGTGTATTTGCAGTGCGTTTGCTGAATGCTGCGCATGTGTTGTCAAATTAATGAAGTTGTTTTTCTTTTTGCATCGCTTCTTTTTTCGGGGTTTGCGTGCTTTTCTTTTTGCATTGTTTTTTATTTGCAGTGCGTTTATCTATTTGGTTGTGTTGTAATATTTGCAGTGCGTTTGCTGAATGCTGCACATGTGTTGTCAAATTAATGAAGTTGTTTTCTTAATTTGCTTGTGTTTTGTCTATTTGCGTGTGTTTTCTTAAGTTGCAGGGCGTTTGCCCCTGTCGGCCACCGTACTTAACGCACCAACACACCTACAACACACAATTGACAAAACTGTTAATTTCATGCTCAAAATCACACATTGAAAACTAAACTCTAACACTAATTTTCAAAATACAATAATTCACTAACACAATACACTATGTCCACCAAAACAATGCAAACATGTCTCAAAATCAAATAATTCTTCCAAAACACTATCACATGTTCTCTCCCAACAGGAACATTTAGTCAATTGTAGCACAATGTCATGCAAAACACTAACATCAGATGGAGTTACAGAAACTGCATTATTTTAAATGTGTCAGGTCTACCCTTATACAATAGACAATAGTATATTGTATTGATCCTAGATTGTGTTTTACACCGCAGTTTCTCTTGAAGCCTCTCTACATTTTTGTTTTGATGGGTTTAGTAAATGCATGTGTTTGGTTTCTTTTGCTGCAGAAATTCAATAAAAAAAATGAATGACCCATCTCAGAGTAGCTTTATAGAATGTACGGTTTATGAAAAAAAGAAGAAAGAATTGTCTCGGTACTCGTCTTCCCCTCCCTTGTGCAGGCATTTTTCTTACTTTCTTTGTGTTCATCTATATTGTTCAAATAGGTCCTCTTTTACAGTACTGTATGTACTACCATACGGTCATGCTGATTGATCCATTTGCATAACTTCAATCAGCTGTTTCTCAATACAGTTTTTCACAATCGCTATGACAATTTTTTCAATACTTTTAACAACTTTCCTAAACTCTTAACGCACCAACACACCTACAACACACGATTGACAAAACAGTTAATTTCATGCTCAAAATCACACATTGTAAACTAAACTCCAACACTGATTTTCAAAATACAATAATTCACTAACACAATACACTGTGTTTACCAAAACAATGCAATCATGTGTCTAAGTCAAATAATTCTTCCAAAACACTAACACATGTTCTCTCCCTACAGGAACATTTAGTCAATCATAGAACAATGTCATACAAAACACTAACATCCCATGGAATTACAGAAACTGCATTATTTTAAATGTGTCAGGTCTGCAGACAATAGTATATTGTATTGATCATAGATTGTGTTTTGGACTGCAGTTTCTCTTGAAGCCTCTCTACATTTTTGTTTTGTTGGGTTTAGTAAATGCATGCATATTTCTTTTTTTTTTAAAGATTATTTTTTGGGCTTTTCCGCTTTTATTTGACAGGACAGCTAGTTGAGAAAGGGGAGAGAGAGAGGGGGAAGACATGCAGGAAATCGTCACAAGTCAGATTTGCGTCAAGGCATAAACCTCCAAGTATATGTGCACCTGCTCTACCCACTGAGCCAACCCAGCCACCGTTTTGTTTCTTTTGCTGCAGAGATTCAATACAAAAAATGAATGACCCATCTCAGAGTAGCTTTATAGAATGTACGGTTTATGAAAAAAAGAAGACAGAGACAGAATTGTCCTGGTACTCCTCTTCCTCTCCCTCGTGAAGGCATTTTTCTTATTTTCTGTGTTTATCTACAGTATATTGTTCAAATAGGTCCACTTTTACTGTACTACCATATGATCATGTGATTGAAAGAACCTCAACACCTGAGTGGTGTGTTTCCTAGAAGGGAATCAGCTGTGATTGATCTATTTGTATAACTTCAATCAGCTGTTTCTCAATAAATGCATGTATAAAATGCAGGGATATATTTGTGTTTCAATTTACAATATGAACAGCTGTTCACTTTGACTTTAGCCTATAAGTTAGGTTAAGAACATGTTGTTATCTGTTCTGACATACAGTGTGAAAGCATTTGTAAATTGGTCAGTAAAAATCCATTGTTTTGGTCTTGGTGGAGCTTGTGTGTAAAAGAAGTTCAAGCATTTAAAATGTGTGTTAACTGTATGCATTTTGTGTCAAAGCTACAAGAAATGTGTTAATTGTATAGCCTACACAGACAGATGTTGTGCTAACTGTGTTAAGAGTTTAGGAAAGTTGTTAAAAGTATTGAAAAAAGTGCCATAGCGATCGTAAAAAACTGTAAATGCATGTATAAAATGCAGGGCATATATTTATGTTTCAATTTACAATATGAACAGCTGTTCACTTTGATTTTCGCCGATAAATTAGGTTTAGAACATGATGTTATCTGTTCTGACATACAGTGTGAAAGCATTTGTAAACTTGGCAATACAAATCCATTGTTTTGGTCTGGGTTGAGCTTGTGTGTAAAAGAAGTTGAAGCATTTAAAATGTGTGTTAACTGTATACATTTTGTGTCAAAGCAACAAGAAATGTGTTAATTGTATAGCCTACAAAGACGGATGTTGTGCTAACTGTGTTAAGAGTTTAGGAAAGTTGTTAAAACTATTGAAAAAATTGTTATAGCGATCGTAAAAAACTGTAAAGGTTTTGTCTGAAACTTATGCCCAATTTGTTAATTTTTAACAGGGGGAATGGCCCAGTGGAAACACCTTAGTGATGTGAAGGCCAGTTTATTTAAGTAACCTGCTATATTTTAGAGAATATTATACATCCAAGATGAAACTGACAGAAGGGCAGGACTGAGAGAAAAAGTCGCAATTACAAATCTGTCTGCTACCTCAGCACCACGGACAGCGCCATGGCAAGGCTTCTGATATTTCAGAGCCATGGTCGGGGCCATAGATTCTAACTTGCACAAACCTCAGTCAGATAAAGGATCAATGAGTAGGGCAGACTAGAAGACTAGACTAATATATTCAACTGAACAAACCCTCTGCCCCTAAACTATCTCTGCTACTAGGCCCTAGTAGTATGGGATGGAGAGGGATGGCAGATTAAGAAGGGGATGTATTTTGCTTGTGTTGCTAACAAGTGGGATGGCAACCCGCCCTCACCCCCCTCCAAATCGCCTACTGCTGCCATCCCAATACAAT